>NW_028277678.1:0-176165 GCF_059751315.1 Micrasema longulum
TAAATTACAAATTGAATAATATTTTTCATGCTACTAATAATTAGATTTTTTTAAATTAATTTTATTAACCCTATTGGGTAATAATTTATGGTTTATAAAACAACTAATTGAAAAATGTTTGATTCTGTGTTGAGAAATTAAATAAATAACCTACCTATTCAACTTTTATCAGATAATGTTACAACCAAAAAATACATTAAAGTTTAACTTACTAGCGCCACGGGTTTTTTAAAGTCACAAAACATTTTATCAGCGCGCCATCTGTTGAGCACTGAAAGAAACGACGCTTCATAAACTAAAGCTAGGTGGCGCTCCAATCAATAGACATTTTTTTCGTCTTTGCTTTATAATGCACTACACGTAGGTAATTCTTATATGGTTTACAAAAACGAATACCAGTTAGTGATTTTGTAAATTGCCTTTCATTGTATCTATATTACATCGAAATTAGTTTGTATCAAATCAAGAACATAAACATAAAACAATTATTTTATTGCCCTTGTTTGTCTTTGCTACATATTTTTATATTCTTTTGGTTCAGTTTTTTATATTTGTGTTGCTTTACGTAGATGTTGTAATATTTGGCTTAGGCCGTATATATAATAAATAAATTGATAAATTAATGCCTCTTAAAATTATAAACGGTTTTAATAAAGTTATTTTCACGCCTCTCTCAGCCGGCTCGTTGGTCTAGGGGTATGATTTTCGCTTAGGGTGCGAGAGGTCCCGGGTTCAAATCCCGGACGAGCCCAGTGGTATATTTTGGATTTTTTTAAAACAAAAATATCGTTTCTTTATAAATATATTACCTAGTAAAATAAAATATTTAAAAATAAAAAGATTTAGGCGATTATTTCCGTTAATATTTTTTTAAGTCGATGTTCGGAAATTTTAAATGACAAAGAAATTTCACCAAAGGTTTTTAAATTGATGTTCTGCATATTAATTAGACAAAAATGTTCGTTGCTTAAACAAACAAATAATGATTTTTCTACGCTTGTACTGGGTGTAGCAAAAATTAATTTGAACTTGGTGTGGTTTACCCATCTACATATATTTTAACAAAAATTGACGGATAGAAGATTTAAAGAAATATTGATTGATGTTTACAAATAAACAGAACGGTGAATGAATGTGGCCACTTAAATCAGGTACTGACAAGTCATTATTATTATTATTATGGATAGCTTATATAGCGCCATTTTCGTAACAAAATACCTCAAGGGCGCTTTACATAGTGATTCTTTTAAATTTGTAATTTAATTAAAATAATTTATTTTGTTGTCACATGCTACCGATTTATTCAAATGATTTAGAAAACATGTGGGTTTTAAGTTTTTTCCTAAACATCACTTCACTTTCACAGCCTCGCACCTCTGCTGGGAGAGCATTCCATGCCATATGCTCAGTAAATGCCTAGACTTTTATATTCCCTTTCAAAAGCTTTGTCTCTGTTATAATATATGTTAATAAATAATGACATTCTGTTTCTTAGTCATCATAAAACTGTTTATGGTTAGGCACCTCTGCCCCGAATGATCAGACCATCAGGGCCTCGATTATGATGGGAAGATAAAGACGTCATACCTTCACCTTGATGGTATAGTTGAAGATAAACTCTCTCTAGCGATTACAAAGATACACCACCGACCCCCCACCTTCAAGTTTTAGGTAGGTACATCGATATGAAACAAGGGGAAGCATACGTCACGGTACACATATCTACACACTCAAATGACATTGCTTCAGTATGACGTCATAAAGATAAAATTGACCCAACTTGTATTACTAAGATACGCTACCGATCCCCCAACCATCACGTTTTGAAGTAAGTACATTAGTTTGTATCCACAGGTTTAGAACCCCTCGATACGTTTATCTACGCATTAAAAGTGTCAAAAATTTTGTTCCACCTATCAATTTTTCCTTTAATTCCGATTTACCTTAATTTTTTATCGTTTTGAAGTTATCACCTTTTTCTTAAAAACCTTTTAAAAATATGAGAGAGAAATAAGTCAATTTTGAAGTCGAATTAAATTCTGAAATAACTGTCCGTTTCCGAAACTAGTGGCTAGATGCAAAAAATAATGTCACTAGATTCTGCCCTCTTAACATATAGGTATCTAGGCGTAAGAAAGTTACCACTACAAAATAAATATCAGGTATTATATTTTTTCCGTCTGTTTTACTATCTTCCGGAGTGTTCGTATAGAGACATTAAAGTAGCCTGCTTTATAATCGCTCGGTAGATAAAGACAGACGATTGTTAAGCATACCGTCTCGGTAAATATCAAAAGTTATATAAAAATCCTGGCAAGCTAGTATTTTTTGCTTGAATTGGGACTCATTAGAGTTTATGATCGCTTTTTTTGAAGCCTATTTAAAATATAAATGAGAACTATTTTAAATGTCAATGACGTAAGGAACGCCGAATAAATTGTGGCGGTTAATCATTAGTTTGCTTCGATTATATGATGTCGATATGGCAAGTAGGTAGAACATCGATACAAATATTATACAGAAGAAGATAGCGTTCATAATTGAGGCCCAAATCTGAATGATTTTAGTTGTAAATTGAATAACTATACTAATCAATTAAAAAAATATAAATGCAATAAATTTCTTACATCCATAATTAACCAGGATCCCACATTGTTTATTTGTTATATGTATGTGTCTTCGCTTTTCATTTTATTGTTTCGTTTCTTGTTTATGTTACTGTAGATACCTTACCTAACCTAACCTAACCTAATCTACCCCAACAGCGTACATTTTTGCGTATATTCAATTGTTTAATTATAATAAATGTATGAACCTGTGTGTTTTGTGATTTGTACACCTATAATAATATCTTTTCGCAAACTTTTATTAAATTTCTTAACATTATTAAACGAGAAAATGTTCTCGAGTTTCTTGTGTGTAATATTTTACTAGACAACGGAAACCGCGCGGAAATTTTTCAAAGAGAAAAAAAAAACAAAAGAGACGCGTAGAAAAACAAAAGAACAATGCACGGGATATCTATGACGGGCGGCGGGGGCGGAGGGGTGACGGGCAAGGTGCAGTTCGAGGTTTGAATATTTAATTTTTCGCCTTAATGAAATATGGAAGCCATTTTCTAAGGAGTTGTGATGAATTGTATGAGGAGAACGCATAAATCAAAAGTTTTTTGTAAATTTTATCAAACCACACACAAAGCAAAATAGAAAGACTTGAAAAATAATATAAAGGTTTAAAAATATAACAAAACTGCATTTAAGAGAAATTGGAGGTTGGGGCATTTAAAAGGCTCGTGCCTAATTTTTGGCTGATTTAAGTATTTGCTTTACTAATTGTGTATAAATATCAACATTTATTAACTTATTCCACTTTTTGATTTGAAATACCAATTAATCTTGATAAACTTCTTAGGATTTTATGTCCAGTAGTTTACGAATATTTTTAAATACTTTCTTAAAATATAATTGAGAAATATTTTTTTTTGTAAATTTGATTTATTCATTATCTTTAGAATTACGTTACAAATGATTTATTATGAAGTTTTTTTTGCACCGTAACACAGAATACCCAGGCTTAAGAAAACCCGTATTAAGTTTATGAGGTTCTTTGTTGTATATTACTAGCACCCTAGCAAGTATTATTTATGACGAAAACGGCGCTATACAAGTTATCCATGATGATTTAATTGAATTGAGAAAATATGGCAGAAAAAAAATTCAAATGACCATTACCGTAAACACAAAAAAAAGTTGTTACTTTGAAGAAAAAAAAAAAAAATCTAGCAGTCTGTAAACAAAAAATAAACATAAATTAACTTTACTAAATAAAATTTAAAAAGTCTCGCAGTCGGTAGGATTCGAACCTACGCTCCCAGAGGGAATCTGATTTCTAGTCAGACGCCTTAACCGCTCGGCCACGACTGCCGGTGGCGGTGACGGTTCAAATACAGTATCTAAACACGTACGCCGTATACACCAACCATGCACTGGCTTGTGAATTGTAACTTGTGATGTAATTTTGACATAATTTTTAAATTTTGACTGAGGAAAGAAGTGGTTCTGATTTCAACTTAAAATATCGAATTACCTCCAATTAAATTTTAATTTTAAATATCAAATTACATTACGCTTTATAGATAAGGATAACATATTACATAAAAGAGGTAGGTACTTATTAAATATATTCATTTTTTTTACAGCGTTAGGCAACGTAGGTATTATCTCTTGTGTGGTTGTGATTTGTTATGTCACACTAGTCGACATACGATGCAAGAGTTGACATATCTCTCTTATTTTAAAAAAATATATAAAGTTTAATTTTTTGTAATCTTCAAATGGGCATTTTTTCACTGGATTTTGAAAGTAAAATTTGTGTAACTACGCTGGATTTTAATGCAAAAAATATTTCTCATTACTACGCGAAGAATGAATGTTACAGTGTGTAAAGTGGCCACTTAAACCACCCAATGACAGGTCACAAGCCTTGTGGATGCCTAGACTTCTATATTCCTTTCTGTAAAATGTTCTTCATGTCTGTAGTAATATTAACAACTCCCTAGGGGGTTGAATTCAGTCCTTGTCTACAAAAATTTGGACAAACTCAAAAAAATTAAGTTTAAAGTTGATGTATTCAGAAAATTATGTTGAACTTTTTCGAAATTCGTTATGATACAGTTATTTTAATTATGTAATTTAATTAGTAAAGAGTAAATAAACAATTACAATATGAAGCCATGTTTTTATTGTATTGAACTTGTACAAAATAATATTATTGGTTGCTTATTTATTAAATTACTGGTTGTACAAACTGGCTCACTTGAACGTTTAAACTTTTGTTTGATTCGGAATTAATTTTTTTTTTTTCTAATCAGTTAGTGATTTATTTTTTATTTAACGTGAGATTCAAAATGGCACGTACACAACTCATTTTTATAAACCATGACGTATAAACTATGAGATATCACATATATATGTACATATAATTCAATTCAATTTGCCGATACCTTATATAAAATATTACTTATATGCGTTGATAATACGCCTGTTTAATTTTATGAGTGTGTCACTAAAATTATATATTTATCTTTATGTTTTGCATAACTACTACCATCACGCCTTTTCCCCGTGGGGGTAGGCAGAGAAAATGGACCGCCACACACGTCTATCCTAGCATACATTCCTAGCTTTTTCCACATTCATACATCTTGTCATATATGCCCTTCGGTTCTGTCTGCTTTTGACAAGACCAGACATAAGATTTTGGTTTATCTGATCATGCCACGTCTTCCTTGGTCGTCCTCGTCACACGCTACCGTTCATTTTCGCCATATACTCGTGTACTTGTTTTACCATTATTTCGTCGTCCATTCGTTCTACGTGACCTAACCACTTCAGAGACCCTTTCTTAATCTTATCAATTATACGTAACTCAGATTTACACTCTCGCTTGATTTCATCATTCGTAACCCTGTCATACATTGATTTCCCACACATTCGTCTAAGAAATCGCATTTCAACCGCGTTTACTCGTCTTTCATCCTTCCTCTGCCAGTTATTATGTTTTGTACCTTCTTCAATATTAATACATAAGTTTTTTTTTTTTTTTTATTTTTATTTTCTGATTTTTAAACATATTTTTATATTTATTAAATATGTATTTTATTTTTATTTGTTATTTTTTGAAAATTTACTTACTTTATTATTATTATTTATTATATTGACATATTTTATTTGCAGTTTCAGAATAACTAACATTTCATATCTTTAAATTGATTTTATTATATTACTGGATTATTTTACTGTGTACATTGATTAATAACTTACATAGCTGTGGAAAATGTGTGCGACTGTTTTTACAATTAAGGTTCCAATGTATTTTTTTACAAATAATACGTTAAATTACATTCCCAGGAGTTACAACAACTAAATTCGGGACATAAATAATATTAATATTTTTTAAAAAAAACATATTGAGAACAACAAAGCAGGTTTAGCACCTTTATAACTAAATATAGCACAATAATATATACGCCAAAAACCTTTTCTTACACAAGCAAAATAAATATATAAAAAAATGCTTTTCAGAATAAAAAGTAGTGAATCTACTAAGGGAGATAAGGTCATTAACATCATATGCCATGCAGATGATGCAGCCATAGTGATGATGAGAACATATCCATTTCAGTTAGTAAACATCTGGGTGCTTAAGAAATGTCGTATAGTACAATGAACACATGATTATTGGACACATAATTCGGATATACAAAACGTATGTCAGACCGAGCATGGTGTGTACAATAAAGTCGAGGATAGATAGAGAGAAAATACAAAATACGAAAAACCAAGTAGAAAAACTAAATAGAAACACTAAATAGAAAAACCAAATAATTGCCCAGAACGTCAGAGATGAAAGTGCTAAAGGCAACAATATGTATACGCCGATGATACTGCTTTAGTTGTGTCTCACAAGGATCTCAAAACTGAAGAGAAATTATTGTAAGAAGACTTTTTAAACCTGCAATAATGGTTTCATGACGCAGGTTTAATAATTAACCCAAAGAAAACCAAACTTATGCACATAAGATCACCGAACTATAAAATTCACACAACACCGTCAATTTGATCACATAACTATGCAAGTGTCCATAGTGATATTATGCAACCGTGCATGTGTGAAAATATTGAAAATATTGAGCAGTAATTTTAAATGGGATGTACATATTAGAAAGTTGTGTAAGCGATTAAGAGCAATAAGTAATAGAATGTATATATTAAAATATTATGTCCCTGTTAATACTTTACGAATTATTTATTTATCTCTCTCTGAATCAATTATACGATACGCTATAACATCCTGGGAGTTATAAAGTAAAACTAATATTGATTTAATTGAAAATTTGCTAAATTCTATGATCAAATTGCTACTATATAAAGATGTATACCGCCAGAGACAAATATTTCAATATTATTGATGTATAAATCTGTAAATAAACTATCTGTTAGGGCTCTACTTTGGTACAAATTAATTTGTCAGCATGCGTCGCGCTCCGAGTATAAACACAAGTTGGTACATGATTACAATACCAGATTTACTAGTATGGAGGGCTAGATGTTACAGTATACCTCAAATATTTAACATGTTACCGAACAATATTAAAAACACTGAGTTAAATACAGGAGTGAGACGTTTGCTCAAATTATGGTTAATAGAAAAAAGTTTTTTGTATTAGTGATAGTTTTTAATTTTTGATGATGTATTATGTAATGTTTTTCAAATAAAATTATTGTTAATGTGGGTTAAGTGTAAATAATCTATGTAATTTATAAGAACCTACTGACGAGATGTATGTATGCAACTCAGCAGGACTTTAATTTAAGACTATATTGTAAATATTTTTGAAAAAAAAATCGCAGGAAACCCCAAAGAGGCAGAAGTTAGACGGAATTGCGATTCCCGGTGCATAGTAAATATATTATGGAGAGATTACGTCAATAATTCCATTAATGGACAGCTCCAAAATCCCCTACACCCTTATCTTCTATTTGAATTATACGTAAAAACTATTGTTCGTTTTCAAATTTTGTTTTGGTCTATTTATGTCACCTAATCTCGTTACGAGCAATTATTAAAATATCATTTACGACAGGTTGGCGTCTTCAAGACTGGTAAATTGTTATAGTCTTATTAAGAATGTACGCTGTGTCGCAGTCGCTATTTGCCTTCATCGAGTGTCAATAGAAATTTTCTTGGAATATTTCGTTAAGGGTAACGACACCTTCCGGGGTGCTATCGGTACACAAAGCGCCCCTTCCGGTTGAGTGTATGGCCGGATATGGCATTAATCAGCCCCTTTCCTTCTGTTCCACCCCCCCTCCCCTGGCCCCGGGAAGGAGGAAGGGATAACTGGAGAGAGCTCTGATTGAGAGCTTCCAAATACGTGCGACCATGATTCCGAATTTTGTGGGAAGTCAGAATTAAAATACATATACAGAAATTGAAAAACATCTTTAGCCTTTTTTGGTAGGTGAATTTGAAGGAAACAATTCTTGTATTTTAGATTCTTAGATATTTTTCATCAATTATATAAAGGTATTAACACAACATGTACAACTAAGTTTAAAAAAAAATTAAATTATATTTTTAAAAAGACAAGCTTCATTAAATTCTCATTGTTTGGTCAGCCTTCGGGCATTGTACACTAGAGTGGGCAGGTATTTTTTTTCCGAATTTTGAAACGAAAGGGGTCTAAAAAGTTGCCTTTTGTATTACTTGGGGTGCAAAAAGTATAAAATAAATATTTAATACTACTTTTGGCCCTCAACCAGAGCTTGAAGTTTTTGATAAAGTCAATTTTTTGCGCTAAACCGGCTGTCGTTTCGTATTTAAGTAAGAAAATCAGTCCAATTAAATTTTACAATGTGCATTGAACTTTATTAAATACGCATCTAAGGGCGAAAATTGCACTTTGTTTTGTAATCAATAGGTAGCATTGTTATGAGCCATTATTTTCGTACATATTAGCCAGGCGCTCAACGGAATCAGTTCCGCGGAGTGCAAACTTTTTGCATTTTGGTAGTTTTAAAAACGGTTTGAATTTATAATGTGATACAGTTGTATCTTTACTAACAAAAAAAATGTTATATCAATATAGATATTTGTACAACAATGTAGTGTTATAGATGTTTGTCACAAGAGGCAAAATTAGCAGTTCACAACGGAGTCTTGGTCCCGACTCTGATGGATGAAAGCGAAGTATGGACTTTGAAAAACAAGGATAAAAATAGGCTGAATGTTGTCGAAATGAGATCTCTCAGGCGAATGTGTGGCAAGACTATGTACGATAAAAGCACAAATGTCGAGATCCGTCCATTATGTAAGGCTAAGATAGGCATTATCGACAAAATCAAAAAGAAGCTCTGCGCTGGTTTGCACATGTAGAGCGAAAGGACAGCGAAAAAACGACTAAAAATATTTACAATGCGAATGTTGATGGATGCAGAAATAGAGGAAGACCGAAAAATACGTGGCATTACCAAATCCAATAAATACTTGAAGATGGACATGTTAAAAGTCGGGATAATCGGCGCGCGTTCATGAGAAGATGTTTTAATGTAAAGGAAGCGAGATCTTATGCAAAGATAGAGTGATGTGGCGTTCTATCCTCTCTGCCGACCATTACGGGGATTATTGCCCCACTTTATAATAAACTGACAAAAGCAGGAATTATTTTGGACTGCATAAAATAATAGAGGCGCCACGATTCGCATCCATGGAGGAGAAAAGGAATCTTTTCTACCACGTGTTTATTTATTTATTTGACGGACTTATACAGTCCATTCTAATGATGTTAAATAGAATTTCTTATAATAAATACAGCACTAATAAAATAAAATACAACTAAAGAAAATTAAAGCTTGGACAAAAAAATAAATACTACCTCAAGACAAGATCCGGTCTATCTTAGTGATTTTTAAATCTATAAAGACTAAAAAAGTTCAGATCTTGTCTCGAGTTTACAATACGACACAATCGGGACATCGGTGCATGCAAGCCATAGTTTGTGCTGTGTTGATCGAGGAACAGCACATTATTATTTCGCAACCGGCGGATTAGAACATTGAATGCCACTTGTTCCAGTAACGATGGTACATCAATTAACCCTTTGACTCCTAAGCAGTTTTTCGAGAATCTAATCTAATCAGAAATGCTTTTATTTATATTAATTTTCAAAATTGTTAAGAATAAGTTGTCTATCAAACACATTATTGTTTTAAAATTTATAACTTACTTTCAAAAAAAAACTTTCGTTTCATTTATCGCTAGTTCACGTACAATAGAGTAAGAAAGATAGACACAACCTGCCGAAATGTCGATCACCCATCACAATGCCATGCAGTGGTTGAAAACCCTTTTCTACTTGTAAATGAAAACAAAAATTTTCAAAAAAATGTTACTAGCACTGCGAGGCGTATTATTTTGAACGTAATTTTTTAGTCCACTTTAATATCTTCGTGTTTTGTTAATTATTGATTCAAACACTGAATGTTAGTAAAAATCCTAGAACCTTAATTACAAATTCAACTTTACGATAACGAAAGTTTCTTGACTATTAGCATTCTATTTTTCTCTTTTTGTAGTTTGTTTTTGTTACCAACGTAAGTTTTTGAATAAAAATTGATTTGAATAACTTTTTTTTGCAAGTAGAATGATATGGAGTTACCCTTACTAGTGCTTTTTTGACATTGTATTCCAAATTATGAAAAAAAAAAACTATATTTGGCCTTATCGTTATTTAGGTTTATTTGTAAATCTGTTTTTTTTAATAATGGCTGTTGTTTTGGAAGAATGCACGGGATACATTGCTTTTTGAAGTGGATTAAAATTAACATATCCACTTCTTTAAAAAACTAGCGAAATCAAATCAATTGTGTAATGATTTATTTTTATTTTTTGTAAATGTTTTATATCACTGATAGGAAAGTGTAACTGCAAGTTCCTAAATTTATTTACCTTTAACGAGATTATGACGTCAGCAACAATGTGGTTAGACTTTTATTGCCTGGATTAACAACAACGATAAATCGTTGTTCAGCAGTCTAAGGGTTGAGCCATTCAGTAAATTAAACATAAATATGGATTTAATGTTATTTCTACGGTTTTGTAGACTTAGATTTTGAACATTGACTCCATTTCTTTATAAGTGTAGTTTCTCCTTTCGAGGCCAATCATCCATACTACTTTTCTAATTTTTGTCACTCAATTTATTCTAGAATTTTCTAGGCCGTGTGTGCACCCTATTAAATCAAGTAAGGGATGTAGTAGCTACCTTTAGTTAAGGGAGTTACTTCTTGATTTGCATGTTCATTTGCCTGACGGTGTCATTACTCACCTGAAGTTGCACAATTGCCTCTCGCTGGGATTCCTGATGCCAATGATGGAGGCGATTTACATAAATACGGAGACTTGACACACTTCTGTTCCGCGATGATTGAAACTCTGTTGGATAAGAAAGAAAAACGCAAATGAGGACATTAGACTATCAATCGTTCCGATGTGTCAATAAACGTTAATGGTTTGATATCAATAAGTTCGACAAACAATGTATCTACAAGAATAAGATAATACAAGACATTCATCATCGTAATTGACCTATCAGCATCTAATAAAACACTTGACACTTTTTGACATTTTTTATGTTTATTTTATTTAATTTGTTTACGGAAAACGGCAACAAAGTTTATGAAATGAATACAAAATATAAAATTAATAGAAACATCAAAAGTCGGCCCGTGTTGTAATGTTCAGCTCGTTTGCCTACGTGCAAGAGATCTCGGGTTTGATTCCCGACATGGTTGATTAAAAAATACTTATTTAAAAGGGTGTTTTTACACTAGAATATTTCATTGTCCCTGGACTGGAACCTGATGCGTAAGACTGACTATCTTACCTTCACGTAACAAAAATTGATCAAGTTTACCGTTTATTGACTTAAATCTGTATTCTAAATAAGCATTTTTCTCACTTCTTCTAATTTTAAGATTATTTTAATATAGCCTATACGAAAAAATGTACTCCAGTTCTCTACTGCAACATATGTATGTATTATTATGTATCCTTATATATTTTCTACTTATATGTAATGATGATTATTATTTTTCTTACTCTTCTTAATTCATTTTTATTTTTTGCTCTTTATTTGTGTAAAATGCATTTCTGTCTTCATATTTAAAGATGCACTTCTGTTTTTCCCACTTTTATACTAATATGTAAAGATGATATTTTTGATGTTTTTCTTTTTCTTCTAAAAATTATTTATATATTTTTTTGCTACTTCTGTGTAAAATACATGTCTGTCTTTATTTGTATATATTTATGTAAAACATGTAAAAGCCTAAAAGGCGTTTAAATAAATAAATAAGATACGCTGCAATTGCTGAACCAACGCAGTGCCCTATGCACTATTGGGTGCGGAAAGGGAATGATGATGATGATGAAACCATCATTATACGTGAAGCGTGTATTATGGTTATGTTTGAGAGGAATTTTGAAATTATTATTATTAAAAAAATTGAAAAAAAAAAGTGCTTACAAGAGTCCGCAAGCGATCACAAAATGTCAATATTAGACAATCCGGTTTAAAATTATGATACTTGTACTCCTCTACAAATGCTATAAGTTCGAAATTACACGGGTTAGAGATACCATCATGTAAGCAATTAGTGCAATGAGCAATAATATTAGGCCAAACATATTTCTTTGCATGTGGAGATTTTATGTACTGGCATTTAGTTTTTTTTTGGCATTTGTAATGAGACCATAGTCATGAGCCCACTTTTACAATTTATCAAAATCATTTTGCAGAATATCTTGAGATTCTAAAGGGTTTTTATTTCAAATGACTAGTGCGGTGTCATCTGAAAATTTGAATTTTCTTACTTCATTGAAAACATCACAAATCATTGAAAACATCACAAATCATTGACACATAAATTATATACTGTTTAGGATGCAGAATGAATCATTTAATATATATGATATTATTATTTATGTTTGTCTTCGCTGCATAGTTTTATGTTCTTTTGTTCAGTTGCTTGTACATATGTTTTTAATATTGTTGATTTCTCTTGGTGCCGCTGTGGATATCCCAATCAGTCTTCTGAACACATCCTGTGATTTTGTTTCTTTCTCCTTTCTATGATTGCCGAATCGAGCTTTTAGCTACTATACGTGGCTGTGTTATAGGTCCTGTTGGATATGCAGATCTGGTGGCTATTAAAAATAATTTCAAGGCTTATAAAACATTTTGTAATCATTTCGGCGAATTGACCATGTCCAATCAGTTTAATCAAAGTCAGTGAAGAATTTACTTCCCTTTTTTTTCAATCCAATGAAGTGCATATTATGTACTTCTGGATTACCTTCTTGAGCCCAAACTACCATGGAGACTTAGGTCCTCAGATGCGGTATGTGGTGGGAAAGCTATATTGTTTCTTCATGGAACTGTTGTTATTAGCTTAAGTCGTGTACATATATAGCAAAGTTTTGCTTTTGACCTAATAAAGCTGAGCCAAAATCAAGTGAGGGTTATCACTAGAGCCCGCCCAGGGCACTGCAGATTGAACAAACACCCCGCTAGAATAAATGAACCTTTCCGAAACTTCTAGATGTAGGTTCTGCAGTGCAGATGAGGAAACACCTATACACATTATATGTGAATGTGATGCTTTACATCATAAAAGGAGCCTCATCCTCGGGGGTCCACTGGTTAAACCTGAGGATTTCAAAGAGCTCGCGTCCCACCTAATAGCCTGATACTTTACGGTTCTGAGCTTGGGGGGGAGAAAAAAGATTTAGCAAAATATAAACTCTCGCCTTTTACACAGTAGCCAGGCTCTTTATAGAGCTGGGCTTAGACCTTGAATATTGAAACAGTAATGGACACAAAAGGAGAAAAATTTTTTTTTTGCTTTAGTCACTCGTGTCTTTTAGTTTGCTGTTTGAGGAGTTAAGCCTATTTACTTAGCTAGTCGAAAAGTAAATGAAAAGAGTCAGCTATTCTAATTTATCGACATCGCTTTACATTTCAGTTTAATTAACTTTACTCCCAAGAAGAAATATTTCACACCAATCGCAATCCATCGCCGACTACTCGTATTTAGGGTTTGAGGTTAGTCGAGAAGTTTCTGTGCCTGTTCAACTTTTACATTTATTGTTCCAGTTCTATCCCGTCTACATCGACTGATTTACGAAGAGTTGCCGAAGTTGGCAGACGGCTTAATTGTATTCATTACTTCAACACACTTTTGCCGGAAAATCGGCTCTCGATAACTTTCCGAGTGGAACGGAACTTCGTTATTCGAGTACCAGCATGTTATATGTATGGTTCGGGAAACTTCCTAATATAGAATTCAAATATTTGATAACAATGAGCGCCCCAGAAATACGTAATTAATTCTCCCATATTACACAGAATTATGAATTTCATATCTTACGCCTGAGTTGCCTCCACCTACGAAAATAAGACGTTTTCTAATTAAATTTCCTGTAGCTTTAAAATAACCGATTTAAAAAATAAATAAATTAACACTTGAAGCATTAACTTTGTAATTTTCCATAATATAAGAACGTTTCGATGATTTAAAACGTTTAGGGGAGACTGCTCATAAATGATATATTTTTTATTTAATCTCACTAATTTTTCTTCTAAAACGAAATAACAAAAATAAAACGAAAAAAAATTAGGTGGTTTTTCATTATCTTTATATTTATAATTCTTCTATACGTGTGACGTTAGTGAACTCTTCCTAAAAGGCTTAACCAATTTACGTGCGGTTTTCAACGAAATGTAGATCTTTGCGTTGCGCACATTCGTAAATATTAAATCTTCATATTAATTATTAATTAACTAGTATTAAATCTTCAATCAGATATGTAAAAAAACAGTAAGGAGTAAATATGTGTTATTCATAGATCTACCAGGGTTGCATTCGAAGAGAATGCATATACAAAAAAAAATGGAAAGATCTTGTTTTTTTGTGTGTAAAAAAGTTTGGTTTTCAATGATAACAAACAGCATTCGCTTTTAATTGATACTAAACAGATTCTTCATTACACTTTTTAACAATTTATTTATTTTTAATATATTTTCAGCAATCATTAAATAATATTAACTGACATTTAATACATTTAAAAAAATCGCATTCCTACCTAAAGTACACCCCTTATGGTAAAAAAGAAGATTTCGACATTTGCAGAAGGAATTCTATGTTTAAAAAGGGAATTGTTTAATGTTTTGGAATTCATCCATAAACAAGCACCAAGGTACCTACTTAAATTCCTACTTGAATATCAATATTTTTTAGTTTTGGAATTAAATCATAAACAAGTACCTAAGTACCCACTTATCAATAAAAATGCTTTTTCCTTTTATCCGAACTGTTTTTGCTCGCTTTCACGACGCAATCAGTTATTTTCTTTTCATATATTTTGGTTTCGAATTAAATGTCAAACTAACTCAAAACCCGGCTGGCGGTTAAAGAATGACTAAATTCGCCAATGCTCAACAGCATGAGTTAAGTGTCATAATTTCTCAGGGCTCAGGGTAAAACGCGGTATGACATCACTTCATTACCGTATTCCCGTATTTTTTCCTTTAATTATAACACGAAAGCAGTCATTTTTGCACGATTTTGATTTAAACACGACGATGACTCTTAGCCAATAAAAGAGGAGATAAAACAAAAAACTCACCCCTATTACGGATACATAAATAGCTCAAAAAAGTCCAAAATAAATAACGTGTATCCTTATATAGGAAACAACACGTTTGTTCAACCAGCTAATAGCAGGCAAGCCTATGTTCGGGCAGGACAACGTCTGTCAGGTCCGCTAGTTCTATAAATATTTTAAAAATCTGTTTACCATCCTGTGTCCCAAATCCAAGATTTTAATATGTTTTTAAAATTTTAAGATCAGATTTTTTATTTCGAATTATATCTACCGACAAACAAAGATACTTCCTTTCAAGGTAATGCCACTGCATGACATAACCAATACTATTCTAAATATCATAAACTTTTCTGCTCACTCAAATTTAATCATGATATTTACAATTACAAAACGCGTTATTCAGGGAATCTTCATGTGTCTAAGTTTCGCTCGACAAGTTCGGCAGTACGTCCTTGAAAAATATTGGCCATTCCGAATAATAAACTGCCCGATGAGCTAAAGCTAGAGTTTCCTAGGACAGCGGTGCCCGTATCTTAACGGCCGTAGTGAACGGTGATGCGGTGGGAAGCCGTCGTAACGTCGTCTAGAGAGTGGTTTCCTAGGGAAACGGTGTTAAATGGTGTTGATAACACCGTTTTCCTAGGAAACCACACTCTAGTCATCGTTTCGACGGCTGTCCACCGCATCACCGTTCACTACGGCCGTTAAAATACGGGCACCGCTGTCCTAGGAAACCCTAGCTTAAGACACGAAAAATTGAATAAAAAATCCAGAAGTGTCGCAATTAAAAAATATTTCTTAAATCTTTTTGATTGTGAAAATTATTAATGTAATTTACATAGATGGTGTTATATGTTTTTTTTTCTATTTCGGATGTATTAATATGTATGATATTATGTATTGTCAAAAAATGTTATTTTTTATGTACGGTCCCAAATGAGTTTCTTTAATAACTCCTGGGAGTATTATATGTACTTTTTGTTTTATATGTTTTATTAATAATAATAAAAAATAAAATAAACAGTAAATCTTGTTATCATTATAATTTTATTTACTAAAGACTTTATTTAATTAGATTGATAGAAAAAAGTCCTTCTATTTCGCTAGCTTGGCCTTCCTTGCTGTTTGGTTCGCTTCCACAGTTAATTTTCGGATGAACCCAGAAGGTGTAGATTGTTTTAATAAAATTAGGAAGAAATTCAATAACCTGTTCGAGTGACCGGAGGCATAGGATAATTGAACGCACACAGTTACGCAGAAAACACCCAGCCATGGAAAAATGAAACTGAGATAATAGCACTTTTCGCAAAAGAGTGAAATATCGAATTCACACAACAGTCACACAAATAATGCAAACGTTCGTTTTTTTTACAATCCAAAAAACAATTGTGCGGAAAAACGGAGTGAATAATATAGGGACGAGGTCGTCAATCTTTTAAAAGTTCGAGCGAAAATTGACTAATCTGCTTTTTTCCATACTTTAATTTGCTTTATATATATCATGAAATTATTATGTTTTTTCACTATGTATTTTTATATTATTTTATTAAGTACTTACTGTTATTTTGCATATTATTTATTAATCTCATTTCTTGCTGTAGTGTAGATTAAAATTACAGAAACCTCATCTCAAATATAATATCAATTGTGTTTTTTTTTCTATTGATTTTAATGATATCAGTATTTTGTATCTTTTTCTGTATTGTTATTCTATTACATCACATGTTATTATAATTAAATCTAATGAATTTTTCTGTTTATTTTTTATGTTTAATTATTGTGGCTTGACACGGGCACAGCCTAAAAATTCTTAATACGTTCATTAATATTTAAACGAGTGTAATTTTGAATGAATAAATAAATCAAATTCACACAACAGCTGGAATGTTTTTTACTTTGGCGAATGATTAATAATGCATGCAATAATATTTTTTATAATCCAACAACTAATTAAATAATTATGTATTTGACCAGTTTTTATGATTTACGAGGTATGGCTGACCACACAACCTAAGATTTACATTTTGCAGAAAGCAGCCAGCCCTAGGAAAACGCTAATGTATGTTGTTTTATTATGTATTGAACAAATAATTGTATATTTAGATTCATCATCATCATTCCCTTCCGTACCTAATGGTGCATAGGGCTCTGCATTGGTACACCAACCGCAGAATATCATGATAATTTCTGTTAAATGAAGGTAAGACGATCAGTCTTAGGCTTCAAGTGCCATTCTAGGGACTAACTATGAAATATTTTAGTGCAAAAACACCTTTTCAAATAAATATTTAATGTCAATCACGTCAAAAATTGAATTCGAGACCTCTTACATGGTAGACACACGCACTAACCACTACACCACGAGGCCGACAGATATTTATATAAAGCTACTTCATTGTAAAGAATCACTAAATTTTGACGTCATTGAACCCGATGACGTCAATATTTCATTCTTTCAAAATTGTAGACTGGCCTCTTTCTGCAAAATCACGTTGATTTATGTTACCCTCCCTCTCCTCTAATCCCTCCTCGTCTACACGCCTACCCCATCCCTGGCCTGCAGCAGCGTTTATCTTGTTACAGCTAGTCTGGCATTACAACCCTATTACCCCGTGACGTCATCAGCCCCGAGGTGCAATTAGTTACTTTACAGACGGATGGATCATGAGCAACGTTACTGATATTGAGTTCCACCAATTTTTTATTTGAACCATCAGGCCAATTAAAATTTTAATACCCCCTGATTTGTGTGTGCGTAGATTCATTATTCAATAAAATACACATATTGTTAGAATATTAATATATTTTTAAAAGAAAAACATTAAGTATTAACCATTTTATGTAGATCCATCAGAGATTTAGGAGTTGTTTTGGACTTTAAACTCACATACAATGAGCATATAGATAATGCAGAAAATAAATCACTGAAATTACTCGGCTTCATTAACAGAATATCCTCTGATTTTACTAATGTCCGCACAATACAAACTCTATATTGCTCAACTGTTCGCCCTCTTCTAGAATATGCCTCCGTGGTCTGGTCTCCATTCTATGTCCATCGCATAAATCACATTAAATCAGTCCAAGTTGCTTCGAAAAGTAGCGTGGATGCTTGGACTAAAGAGAGGTTATTATTCTTATTCTCATATAGTCAATGTTAAATATTTCTAGTCTACAAAAACGTAGAACTAATATTGATTTCATATATATGCATGTTCGGCATACTAATTGGTATAATTGATGTTCCATCATTACTGGGACATGTAAAATTCAATATTCCGACTCGTAGGTTGAGAAACGTTGAAGTACTGCTCATCGATCAGCATAGAAAAAACTGTGGCCTTAATTCTCCAATGACCCGTCTTTGTCGTATTGTTAACTCAAGTCAAGATCTGGACTGTTTTGGTTTAAGTTTACAAGGATTTAAACGAGCACTAAATAAATAGTCCACATCTTGTCTCGATGTCCCTTATGTTTGTCAATGCTCCTTTTCTTTTTTTTTTATGTTTTAAACTGTTCTTTTATTGTTATATTTAAAACCAATAAATTCTATACATGGACAATGTCCGTTAATAAATAAACAATGAGTTTTCATGCGAATCATTCTAGTGTGTCTAATAACACAAATGAAAATTGTATGTTTTTTTGGTTTGTCAACAGGCACTTACATATTAATATGGGGTTATTAAACGATTAAATGAAGAACTGGAAGTATTTTTTTATAACTATTAACATATGTAACTAAGAATGTAGGTGAAATAATTCAATTAGATGAATCTCACCCGCATAAATAAAGGTTTCAGCTCTTTAACTTCACAAACATCAACAGATGAAAGAATTGAAGGAATAAAGATTTTCAAATATAGGCAGAATGGTGAATGTTACACAGTGTGTAAAGTGGCCACTTAAACCAGCCATTGACAGGTCATAAGCCCTGTAGATGCCTAGACTTCTAAATTACCTTCTCTCAAATGTTCTTCATCTCTGTTGTAATATGTTAATATAAACAGCTCCCCAGGAAGTTGAATCCAGTCCTTGTCTACAAAAATTTGGACAAACTTAAAATATTGTTTAAAGAAATAACATATAATGAAGTTTTTTTCTGGGAGTATAATAAATTACAATGAACTTCCATCAAGAATTTTCACTTACAAACTTAAATGTTTTAAATTAATGAACTTGAAATATTTAAAAAATATATTTTACATAAAACGGATATTTTTATATCATGTTAAATAATATTTGATGTTTTAAAGATAATGTCGGTCAAATGTCTACGATAGAGTTGTTTAATCCGAGATCCAATTTTCATTACTTCTCTCGTTAGATGAGCAATGTAGAGTAAAAAAAATACGACCCTGGCAACACTAACGAAATGTTCAGTTTGTTTCTTCGACAATCTGACCTAGATCCTAGCAGTATTTTAACACTTTAAAAGGACACAACACGGCACAGTTGAATTCAAATCAAGAGTTGCGTACTGAGCGACGTCTACAAAGAAACTAATGAGTCAAAACGTAAACCTACTCATTTATTAGTAGTTTAGCCGCCTTTTGTTTGATGTGCGTATGCGGTTTCTGGACTATTCTTTATTCTATGCGGAAAAGGCATATTGAAATCCTATTTCGAAAAATCTGTGATCGCCCGCCCAGAAAAATCTAATTGCTCAAGAATGGAAGCGTCAATGAAGACGTGAGGACAATTAATTCAAATATATTACACCTAGTTATCGCTTCAAGATGGTTAGAAGTCAAAAATTAATTTTGTATTTTTACAAAACAAGCTTCCTACTCCTTTTTGTTTATTTTTATTGTAAATTTTAAATGGGATTAAAACCATCTTTACAATTAATTGTTGATTACATCTGTTCAAATCTTGATAATCTATATTGACTTGATACTTATTATTATTTATTTGGGAAAAAAAACAACAGTTTTTACACATATAGTAAAAAAAAAAAAGAATACATATGAACGAAAATTGTGAAAACAGTCAATAAAAAATTTCACAGTGGTGTAAGATATCGATTAAGTACATTACATAAGTACATATTGTATAAAAAAAATAAGAATACATATGAACGAAAATTGTGAAAACAGTCAATAAAAATTTTCCACAGTGGTGTAAGATATCGATCACAGTGGTGTAAGAAGTACATTATCGGTATCAAAATGAAAGCAGTTAACAATTGTTAGGCACTTAGAAACTTGCAAATTAAATAAAAATGCATATAATTATTTACAGTTATAAAAATAAAGTTGATAGAAAAAAGATAAATTTAAATTTAAAGAATAAGAAAAGAAAAAAGTTATTTATAAATAATATAAAGGGTACAAAAATGTAATAATGTAATGAACAACTTAATGTGGTGTTAAAAATCCACGATTTATTTGTTAAGACGTGTATTTTGTGCGCTGTTTTAACAGAAAATGGCCGAAATACGAAAATAAAAATTCACTTGAGGTGCTATTCCAAACCGCGGCACGTGAAAACGGTTTTTCTCGTGTATTTTGTATGTACATTCGCGAGATAATACGGCCACGAGAGCGTTTGAAATACCAGCCCTCGACTTGGACGACACAATGTCGCTGTAGTTATTCTGAAGTCTGACGAAAAAATCCTAGGAGCGAAATTGAGTTTAATATTGTCGAATTAATACAAAAAAAAAACTATAAAATCTGGATCCGATGTTTGGTCAAACAGGACTTTATGATAGGATCTCGTAATTATTAATGCGTCAAAGGTTATTGATTGATTTGGTGTTTATTTTGTAGAACTCCATATTTAAACTTATAATTAGAAATCAAACACTGATTTGAGTCTACTGAACCCTTTATTTTATTTTTACAAATATAAACATATAAAAATAAAATTAAAAACTTCGTGACAATTGTTTCGCCTTATTAGGGCATTTTCAAACGAATGTGAAGATTATTTGGATTGAATGTCCTTATATAGTTATATAATTCAAGGTACTTACGTAGAAAATAAAAATAATCTTATGAACTTTAGCATGTACATTAATCATAATTGAGGGAAAAACCAATGGTTAAGGGTGAGGCTAAGTGTTTAATAGGTAATGGGGAATTTAGGTATTAATATTTGAATTTCGGGGAAAATATAACAAAGGAAGTATTTATTGACATACAAGTATGTATTGTGAGATAATTAATGAAGCTTTATAGTTTTGTAAATTTGGGTAATTGTTGTCGAAAAAATATCAATACTATTATAACAGGTTGCTGTTCATTTTAAAATGAATTCATTTTCTACTTAAGTACCTTGAATTATATAACTTTATAAGGACATTAAATCCAAATAATCTTCACATTTGTTTGAAAATGCCCTAATAAGGCGAAACAATTGTCACGAAGTTTTTAATTTTATTTTTATATGTTTATATTTGTAAAAATATAATAAAGTGTTCAGTAGACTCAAATCAGTGTTTGATTTCTAATTATAAGCGTCAAAGGTTTATTAAAAGTCAAAGGTTTGGCGGCCTCCGTGGTGTAGTGGTCAAGACGCTTGACTCACGCACGAAAGGTTCCGGGTTCGATTCCCGGTGAGAACACAAAAATTAAAATGTGATTTTTCTCAAGCCTGGGTGCTCTGTGATGTAATTCACCACTGTAATTAGGCCTCCTGGCCTGTTGTGGTGCAAAAAAAAAATGTAAAAAAAAAAAATTAAAAATATCAATAATTTGTAAAGGACTATTGTTAAATTTTATTTTGTTAATTAGTTTGTGTCAATTGTAATATTTTAATATAGTTTTTATAATTCTAAGTAAAAATAAAGCTAGGTAGATTTATAAAACGTTATCTCAATTATCTGGAAATATTTATTGAAATTCACAGATATGACTTGTTTGTAATAAAATTTGTATTCTGAAACGCTGTTTTTGACATTTCTCATATCTTAATCAGTGATGCACAGTAAATAAAAATGCCGCGAGTTCATTCAAATATTAAAAATATTTTTTTTCAATGACTTATCAAATCATCAGCTCAATATATAAAAATTAACTAGAACACAGCTATCTAACAAGATTTACATCTGATGCTTTGTTGTACCAAAATTTAAAAATATATTTGGACAACGTCCGTTGGATTATATTGATCCAAAAATATTTAATATGTTGCCACTTGACATGAAAACATGTCAATGTAAAAATAAAATTATGTTTTTATTACGGAAGTGGTTAGTAGACAGAACGTTCATATATTGATTTTTTATTTATGTAAAACATTTTTTTTTATCTCTCATTGAATACAATTTTGTTATTTTCTTAGGTTCACATTTTCTTTTATTTCTTTCTTATTTCATTTACATTTTTAAGATCTTAATTTTCAAAGGTACTTTTAATTTTCTTATTATTTTAATTTTTTCTGTAGATATGAATTGAAATATTCGATTGACTTTTTATTTTTTATCTTGTTTTGATTACATTTATGAGCACACACTATTTTTATGCGTGATAATTTTTTTCTTATATTTAAAATATATTCAAGTAAATGGCTATTCTTTAATTTTAAGTGTATTATTTTACTCTATCTTCTTAATTTAAAAAAAAAATCTTCAAACTAGTTTTCATGTTTATTATTTTATACGTATACAGTATTATGTCTGTACTCTTTTTATTTGATTATTAATTAAAACTAATGTCTGAGCACCCGATGACAAACTATTATTGAATAGTTTATCGGGACAAAATATATTTCAATACTTTGTATATGTAGATATAATGTATTAATATTGTAATAATATGTATAATAATGTGTATACAATAAAATTATTGAATAAATACTCAAAAAAAATGTGTGTTTGAATAAATAAAATTAATATTGTCTTCATTTTAGGGAAATTCTTATGCTTGGCTGCTCTGCGAAACTGGTGGTAATGCATATTTTACGACTGTTTTTTTAAAAATATTTTTTTGTTTATCTTTGTTTTTTGCATTATATAAATACAATGCAAGGAGCAAAGATATTTGTATTTTTCTGCGTAAAGTCACCATTTAGTTTTTTTTTCTATGGAGTGATGTCCATCTTTTGTAAATATATGAGCTTTGCAATTTGTTGACACATTCTGTGCAAACTTTGATTTTTTTTACTGGAAGTTGGTCAATTTTCTCACTCCTCACAAAAGTACGTTAGAATGTATGCCCTTCAGCTTTGTCAACAAATCCATCGTTTGTAAAGGTTGTCCGAGTCAAATAAGAGCGAAAGTTTTCACGGTCACTGTAATCAATATGTTTTATTTTTGGGTGATACCGCGTGTGTTGGATTTGTTCCGACGTCTCGGAAAACACACTCCTGCAATGATAGCCGAAACGTCGGAACAAATACAACACACACGGTATCACCCAAAAATAAAACATGTAGTCTGGGTCTTTTGTTTAATTTTGTCTAGTAGTTTATTGTATAATTTCAGTCGCTGGTTTATTTTTCTCGCCCATCCTTGTCCCGTTTTAAAATGTTAAATGTGACTTTGTTTTGATATTCTCGTATTGTGTCTATGTTTACTACTTTTTTTTTTCATGTTTTATTTCTTCTTCTACAATTACATCTGTGGCTAATTTATTAATGAATTTTAAGAATTAAAGTTATAAGAGTTTAGTTACATTTGATTGTTTATTTTGTTAAAATAGTTCTTTAGTTGCTGTTGGATAAAGGAAACAATATTAAAAAAAAAAAAATCTTGAGTCCTTATTATTTACTCAAATATTTAAATTTTCAGACCATTTCCCAAAAGTCGTAAATAACTTATGCTGGAATAATGTAAATCCAATTGTGGTAGAGTGGGATTTAAACCTGAGACCTTTGGTCAGTGTTCAATATACCAACTGTAATATTTTATTTGGCTGTCTTTGTAGTTTGTTTTTGTCATTTTGGTTTCTTGCTCCTCATAGCAGATGCGGTTATCGTTTTCGCTGTGCAAAATTTTGAATTAAAAATGGAGAACTAAAAGGAAAAACAATATCTCTACTGATCGTATAAATTATTTCTAAATATGATGACATGTATGACAGGCGGAAAGACATCGAAACAAGATGGCAGCCGCTCTGTTCTGCTGAGATAAAACGGAGCTTTGACTTCCGGCATCCGTTGCCTGAATTACGTGCGCTTCCGGTCACCTATGTTGCGCTGTTTCCACGTCCGCTTCGCGTTTGTCTTCCAAAATAATAAAAACTTTCACGCAAAAGAACCGCAGTTTATTACTGCAGCATTGCACTAAGCTTGCGTGTTTAATGCACTCTTGTCAACTAAAAATTCGAACTGTAAATTTACAATTTATAATGAAGCCTGCGGTATTATTTATTTAAATTTTCGGCGTTCGAGCTAAAGCAGAATACAGTGCTGTGTGTGAAATAAAGTCAGAATTTTGGACAGCCATTTTTGGCTCGATGAGTACTTTCAATTAAGAATCCCTAAAGGAAAATTCGGGTAGAGACCAGCCCGCCTTGCAGTGTAGTGGTTGTCACGTATAAGGTCCCGGGTTTGATTCCTAGGAAAATCGACATTAAACATTGATCAGTTAATATTTCTAAATATCAGTTTAAATAGGCGCGGGCAAAAAGTCTAGCACAAGGAACTGCTACTCAAAACTGGAAAAAGAAGATGTGAAAAATGGAAAATTAAAAAATGGATAGTTAGGAAATTGTTTTCAGGCGTTGCCAAGGTAAAGTACTTCAGCCGGATAAATCTCACCCCCACGATAAAGGTTTCAGCTCTTTTACTTCTTAAAAGTCAACAGATGGAAAAGTTGAGGAAATGTGGGTGTTTAAACATAGGCAGAATGGTGAATGATCATTCCTACTCTAAAAATGCCAGTCCAGGAACGGTGAAATATTGCTGTTCAAACAAACTTTAAAATTAATATTTTACTCCACCCTGCCAGGATTTTTATTTTTTTATTTTTTTTATTTGTTTTTTTCCATACGTATATTATTTATAAAGAAATATAATAGAAAAATACATCTTAAAATTAAGCTATTACATAAATTAGAAAAAATGCATAAATAAACTTCTGCGTCTGAGCGTGGGCCATTCCTTTTTGAATTATTAAAAAGTTTATAGCATATAAATATGGTCTGACATGACCATGAAAAGAAAAGAAAATAAAATAAAAGAAAAGCCAAATAAACAAACTCGTATACTGATATTACGAAAACATGTTTTTTTTTTTTAAAGAATGTGTCTATCTGTTCCTTCCATGCTAATCCGATTTAACCTAGGCCCTAAATAATGATGGTGAAGATGCCTACCACTTCACTACGAGATGGACTTATCTCTACGTGATGTTTTTTTCTCAGGATTTTTATCTTAGGGCGGCCATCTAGTTCTATTTCACACACACAGCTGTATTCTTCATCCACCTGGAAACAACGTAAATTACCACGTTGTCTCTGAGATGGTTTGGTCATGCAGAACAAATGGGTGACGAAAGAATGGTTAAACAAGCTATCCTATATGGCGAAAATTAACGATAATCTGAGACGAGGACAACCAAATAAAACGTGGCATGATCAGATAAACCAACATTTTGAGTCTGGTCATGTCAATAGCAGGCAGAACCGAAGGGCATGTATGACAAAATATATGAATGTGAAAGAAGTTAGAAATGGATGCCAGGATAGTCGTGTGTGGCGGTTTATTCTCTCTGCCCAACACTCCTCTAGTGGAACGGCAGGCCTGTTGACTGCTGCCAACAGGCCGGCTTCTCCTAAAGAGTTTTAAGTGGTTTCCTCTCCACATGAGCAAATGCTGAGAAGTTTCTGATTGGTCCACATAAGTATACCCCTCCTGATCCCAACAGGTTAGTTAAATTAAAATAAATTTAATTGCAGAAAAATCCACTTTTTAAAATATAAACCTTGTATAATATAAGCAAGGTAAATAATAAAGCAACTCCCATATAAAAAAATTAATAAAACAAATTTCTCACTGCTACCCCTACGGGGAGATGGCGTGATGGTAGCAGTAGTAGTGGGCGAGGGGTTGCCAATGAGGAACTTCAGCTCTACGGGAAATTGGATACAACTAATGTTTTCTTGCGCGCAGTAAACATTGAATCATTAAATTGTACGGTAAAGTTTTCTGAAAATGTACGAAAAGAAATATTAAAAACATCTTAATAAAAACGAACTACTTTGAAAGACGTCACTGGTTCATATGAATCAACCTATGATATGAGAGGTTTGCTTGCCGTGGATGGACCAATGGGAAGGACTGATCGAGAACAACCGGAATAGAATCTCCGACGTCACACGAGTTATTTCCAAATACATATTATTAAAAAACCTTTTTGGCTTAGTTTAATAGTCTATAAATAAAAAAGTTTAAACATCCGCTGAACTTCCTTACTGTACTTAATTCAGTATTAATTAATAATTAATATCTCGGCAACTATTATGAATTTTACTACTATTTTTTTGTAATATTCAAGTAAATTTTAATACATATAAAAATTGCGTCAATGATTTTTGTAGATTAGATCATTTTAAATCAAATGTTTTATCTATCAAGACCTCCAAAAATGACAAAATATCGAGTACCCTGAGACAAACATACAAATTTGAGAGAAAGATATATAATCTCATTAAATCACTAAGCAAGACACAAATACAATTTTAATAAGCTGAAAAGGGACAGTGATAATCGGGGGATCATTTCCTAACCTCGGAAGGATTTTTTTTTACACAGTTTGTTAAAGATTATGCCATCTATTCTGCTCTCTTACAGACATTCTGGATATTAGCACTCTCAGAAGTGTGTATTTGTCTCTGTTTCAATCCACTGCAACCTATGGAATAGCTGGCTGGGGGGGTTGTGCGGCATCCATTTTAAAGCCTCTCATAATTTTACAGAAATTATTATTGAGAATAATATTCCGGCGCCCTCCAACATACCTGTCAGAACAGTTGTTCCAATACATGAAGGTGCTGGATATGAGACAACTGAACCTTAAAGAAGCACTTACACACTTCTGGTCGAACAATAAGAAAGGTCTCAGAAAAATGTCCATACGAGGTTTTCTCAGTGCACGAATTATGTCATACCCAAAACCCGTACGACTTTTGCTCAGAAAAATCTCTCATTTATCGCACCGAGAGTGTTCAATATTTGGAAGAGCGTATTAAGCTCTCAAGGACGAAAACTATATTGAGAAAGTAGTTAAGGACTGGATTTTCCTAAGTGGGAGGGATTTGAATAGGAAAACCACTATGATTTTCCGAATGTTTCAGTTTACTGTTTACCATATTGACATGCCATATATATAATATATGTATTTAAAAAAAAAAATATTTTTTATGTTTCTGATCCTAAACTTGTGGTGATATACTCATTTGTCTGTGTCAACTAATTGCTAGTCCCATCTCAACACGGGACTTTTAGTCCCATGGAGTTGCGACTTATGTCTCAAATAATGCACAATAAACTTACCATCATCACGCTGTTTCTCCGTGAAGGTAGGCAGAGAGGATAGAACGCCACATCACTCTATCTTTGCATACAGATCTCGCTTCTTCTACATTCATACATCTTCTCATGCACGCGCGCCGATTATTCCGACTTTTGACATGTCCATCTTCAAGTATTTGTTGGATTTGGTCATGCCATGTCTTTCTCGGTCTACCTCTATTTCTGCATTCATCAACATTCGCATTGTAAATATTCTTCTTTCGCTTTCCATTCGTTATACATGTCCAAACCAGCGCAGAGCTCCTTTCTTGATTTTGTCGATAGTGTTTAATCAATAAACTTATGTATGTAAATAAATGAATAAATAAATCAACAAACAAAACATTAAAAAAAAAAAATTCCATCGTTACATAGCGTTGAATTCTATAACCATCTTAGTAGAGCTAAATAATCGTAATTTTTTAAAACATACATATTAAATTTAAACACAAAAACGCCGTAAACATCAAATTGTTCGCGAATTTTCTCAACCTAAAAATAAATTCCCAAAGTTTTTACAAAATTAATTTCCCGAGCCAACGTAAAATTAAGAGCTTGTTTTCTTAAATGTAATGTCTCGAAAAGGGAGGTTTTACTACTCGTAGCTCAGCCATAAAGTCTTAGCTGGGTAGTCAAAAATATATCCCATAAAAGTGTATAATCATATTATACATGATACAGCCTAACTTAGAATTTCTCAGTCTACATTATGTTGTTGATGCTTCTAAATAAGGATATTTAAAAGAATGTTTATTTTTTTCACCTTTCAGTTATGATAGGAAATAAGAAAATTAACTGCGGCTTTTTACGACTGGCGTTTAGATATGTCTTGGGAGAGGGAGGGGGGGCTAATGAAGCTTTATGATTGGCTGAAACAGAGAACTGATAAAGAAGAAAACTTAGTGTGTTTTAATACTAAAATACGACAGATTAATGTTCGTGGCCGGGGAGCGGTTTTCCGTTTGCCGCCTTTATTGTTCTTGATACTTTGTACATAAAAAGGTTTTTAACGTTTATTGTTTCATTATTATAAATCACCTGCGTCAGGCATATAATCATTAAATACAAGAAGGCGCGTAGAATCAATATTGCATACATTACACTAAGTCTAAAAATTGCTAAATGCTCCCCTCTGCACGACATCCCACCTGCGCGCATGCGTGAAGTAACCGCGTAATGTCGCTAAACCGCGAACAGTATATTATCAGAATGAAAGAGTGGCTACTCGATCAAAAGTTTATATATAAATCGTAGCTTATGTGTCAAAAATTTAATTTTTCATATATATTTTCTTGTACTCGAAAAAAAATTTAAAAAGTTGTACATAATGTAAATTACTGATCTTTCCAGCCGTTAATTATATGTATAAATAAATTGTTTATATCAATTTAGATAATTATATATAAGTAAGTATAAATATAAGTCTCCACCAACAAGCTTCAGAAAGTAGTTTGGTGGGATTTTAGTTCTATTAAAAATACGAAAATTGAAATTTTAAAAACTGTAAATACGTTTAATTATTTAAATAAAATAATAAAAAAGATAATTTTATGTTATGTCATGTAATGTTTTACCACAAAAAATATTTGACTCACTGGACTAAAAAATAAAACAACTAACATTAAAAAAAACATTGAATAATTATTGTTAATATGTAAATTAATACCGTTTAATATTATACTCGCACTACGGCTTATTAATAAAAAGCCGGGTAAAAAATTCGACTACTCTGGCAATACTTACAAAACTTCCGCCTTGTTTTATTTAACAATCTAACAGACGGTAAACTTATCGAAATCTGAAATAATATTATTTGTGAATTTGCTAATTACACATAAAATGTGATCTCGAATCTAATTTCTTTTTAATCCCAGAAGTATTTTTTTAAATTTTGTTTTATTTATTTATTTAATAAGGAAATCATACAGTCTTTTTAACAAAATCAAGGTACAAGAAAACAATTGAAAAGGTAAGACTTATACCGATTTCACATTCATTTATTATGAATACAGAAGGAGAGGGAAATACACATTTTAAACTAAAAAAAAAGGAATATTACAAAAATTAAATAAAAAGTTTATAAAAGGCAGAAGACACATTTCGACATTTAAAAAACGACACAACACAGCGTAACTGAATTTCAATCGGCAGTTTCGTACAAAGCGACGCACGTCTAGAGAGTAACTAATGGTCAAAACATAAAACCACTAATTTATGAGTAGTTTTATCGGGTGCAGTATGATGTGCGTACGCGGTTTCTGAACTATTGTAATTCTATTGGGTCGGGTATCTTTGAAATTCGTAACGGCTACGAATAAGAGCCAACTGCAAAATCCATACTAATTTCATAAATGCAAAAAGTTGTTGTTGCTTTTTGGGTTTTGGCTCAGCACTCCAAAGATTGTCGACTCATTTCCACGTCATATTTATATACCTACGTCTCTTAACCCAATGATGCACTAAACAGCGGTATCGTCCATAGACAGCATCCTTCAGCAACAGATTTGCATTTATTTTTTTGAAGAAAATTCAAAGAAATTCGCAGAACACGCCAAAGATAGACTTTTTTACCCTGCTGCTATTGATAGCACTACTCGCCAGATAGCTGGTAGGTGCTCAAATTTGCGAATTTCACTGGTTCGTGGATTTTATAGTTGCAAATACGTTATTTTTTTATATTTTTGCCGCTGAATCACAATAATAATGAATGCATTTACCTACCTTGTACTGGGATTCTTCCAAACTTATTGAATGAAATTCTCCTGTCCTGTAGTGTACTGGGCACTTGTAGGTTTCTTGATTCATGACACACGTCATAACATGACATGGCGGATTAAATACCTTATAGATAGCTAAAATAACTTTAGGTAATTCAAATCGGGTTGTGGTCCCGTGGCTTCTAATACTGAATTGTTTTATAACTCGTTGAAAATGGCCCTCAAAAGAAAAATATTTGAGCAAAGCATAAAACACAAATATTTATTTTTTCCTTTGGGAAAAATTTAAAAACTCATTAGCCATTACGTTGTGAACAATGATCACATCCACATTTGTTGACGGTTATTGTATTATTGAGCCGGAGAAAAAAAAACATTGTTACCCACAGTAGCGTAATTGCAACATTCACACTAGGGCCCAGTAGGTAGTTAGTAAATTTAACGTATCAAACCTAGTAAATGTGGAATACTCAATAAACATAGTAAACGTATTTGTACGACAGTCCTACCAACCATTAGAAGAAGAAAAAGCAATATCTTAAGCGCGGTTCTTTTAAATTGTAAATTCCGGGTCATATTTGAATATATGAATATGTTTATATAAATGAATAAATGAAAAATAAAGTCATTTCCATACTTACTAACTTAACGTGTCCGGTAGAATCATATCCTGCTATTTCAATATGCGGCGACGGATATCACTTTGTCGTTGTCCTCAATAAGTTCCTAGGAGTGAAGCCATATCTCATGAGCAGGCATGTCAGTAGGTGTCTGTCGTCCTAGATTGCACCACAATCACACAATATATCATCACCAGAGAGGTACCCCCAAAGGGTTGGTCTTAACCTCCTTGGATACCCTCACGTAGATCCATCCTGTTGCCACAGTTACTCTCTCTGTTGTTGTGAGGATTCAATAGAAGAGGTGGATTAGATAAAACCGTATAAAGATCTCAGACGCGAGGCCGTCGGTTGGTGGTGGTGTAGGGGATATCTAGGATCGTGGGGTTTTTTGTACCTCTCTGCTTCTGCGGCTGCCCTTCTTTAAATGTGTGGTGGAGCGATTCCGATGATTGGGTATATTTTATCAGTCGGTGATGGCTTGAGGCATCCTGCTACTATTCGTGCCAATTCATTGACTCACTTGTAATTTTCATAAAACAATAATACGTACATTCAAACCAGTCAACTATGAACCCAACAATATTAATGCCACTAAACGACGCATAAGCATGTTTCTGTATGTTAGTTGTACAATGTTTTATACATGGTATTGCATTTTGCATACCGAGATTTCTATGCACCATAATCCTCCGCACTAGACACGAGTGGTGTAATAACTTCAAGTACATTTCTCCTACAAAATAATGGTGCAAATGGTAATCCGTGCAGTAAGATCTTCTTAATAGTTTGTATTTTGCATTAATGTTTTGCGCAAATACTTCTCGTAACTTGAACAATAATTCGAAGGTACACAGAAAATTTCGTAGCCATAAAATATACACAGGGACTCAATATTATGCATAAAAAACAACAAGAAAACGAGTAATACAAAAAAAAATATTAAAGGAGTTACCGACTGCTTTTCTTAGGGCCTTACTTGGCTAAAATTACGCCCAACCATCCTTATTTTATAGGTATAATATGAAGGTATTTTCACCTACATTTTACTTAGGCGTAACTTTATACCAAGTTTATAAATAAGACCCATTATGAAATTGGTCGCGGAGAGTCTAAATGTCGATAATGACTTTCAGATGGCCAACACATGTTTTTTTTTTTTAAAGAAATATTAGCGTTCTTATAATCTACCCAAATATTTCAATTTTGTTGGTCATTTTCAACGAGTTGTAAATAACTCACTATTAGAAAATAGAAATCAAGTTGGGGTAGAGTAGGGTTCGAACCTCGGACCTCTGATCCGTGAGTCCGCAACACTAGCCACGGGAACACAACCCGATTAAAATGAATTCTTTAAATGTTCTTTTGGTTCTTATTTAAATTATTTTTTTTAAATTTATTGATTGAGTTTTGGGGATTTTTATTATTATTACTATGTAATTACAGTATGTACTATCTCTTCGTTCTGGCAAAGAGAAAACCCTTTTTTAATTTTTGCAGTCATCACTTTTAAAAAAATCCAAAGAGTTAGAACATAGTTTTTAAATTTGAAAAATAATGCTTCAATTGTAAAATTATGAATAATTAAATTTAAAAAATCTTTTTTTTTTCATTTATTTATTTATTTAGTTCATTAATGCCCAAGGGACATTTACAAAAAATAAAATAAAATACATGCGAACATTCTTATAAATAAAAAACAAAATATATAGAAAAAATATATGACTTTACGGAAGTTAGAAAAATTAGAAATGATATAGTAAAAAAGTCATACAAAGTTAAAAATTATAATATTCAAAAATAAATTAAACAAGAAAAAAAGTAAGCGTAAAAACAAAAAAATGCAAAGGTAAAATTTTATGAAAATAAATTATTGTAGTTATTGCATTAAATAAGCAATATTTTCGTTTAACCATTCGACAAAAATGTCCGATATGACATCTAATAAATGTGACAAACAAGCCACCCATAATTCGACATCAGATCAACCATTATCATTATGTCAAATATTATTTTGGTGTCTATTAAATATTCCATAGAATATTAATCCTTTGTTTGTTGACAGTAATACAACGTCTATAGCCACAGTGTAAAAACATGTCATGGAATTCTAAAAACTTTTATTTTTTCCGTGTTTTTTTTTTCAAATATAAGGTGTTTTTTATTCCTCCATATAAAAGGCTGCACAAAATTCACGTTTCAGAAATTTTTCAAGATTCGATGAGTAAGTTAATACTGATTTATGAATTAAACGGAGTGTACATTTACTGAAGGGTTAAAAGTATTGAAACAAATCTGCTTCAAATTTAATTTAGTTGTCATTTAATTATGTTGTAATTTAGTTATAATGTTTTTTTTATAAAATTTACGTTTTCTTTTTTAGAATGAAAGAAAAATTTTCATTTTCTAAAAACAAAAGGTATGCGATGAAAAATAAATTGAGACGTTCGGAGGAGAAAATAATTCTCAAATGGGGAAATCAAATACCCAATCAGGAGATATTAACAAGGTTGTTATTTAAAGCTAATACTTTTATCATCACTTAAAACCACTTTTGATCCAATTACTGCTTATTTAATCCTAATTTCCTTCATCCGCTGGTTCAGTTAACGTTCCTTAATAGTCATGTTTTGTCAATTTAAATTAGAGATAAACAGTTAAGGTACAAAAATTCTTCCTTGAAGAACTCCAGTAATGACGAAAAAAATACAGTAAATTTCGCTTTCAGCTTTTTAAGGAAAAACTAGACCACTTCTTTACAATGCAATATTAATTCTATTGTTCGACTTTTTCAGATCGAACCTTCACATTGATATTGGATTAGCGGAATCTGATATGTATGCGAAGAAAAGGGGTAAGTATCGAAAATAGCCTTTGAGAATTCATCTAAGAGCATTTCGAAACATGTCATTTTTAAGAATCGTTCAAAAAATTTCAGATATCTTTACTGTCAATAGAAATCTGGCTTTAGATTCAATCGTTTCTAAAAGGCTACCAGAATATACATTCCACAGTGCTATCGGTCCGGCCTTGTTTGTTGGACAGTGTCTTGGAATATTTCCAATCTCAGGAGTTCTTAGCCCGGATCCAAATAATATCAGGTATTAAAGAAAATATATCATTTTTAAAATATCAAACCATCAACCTCTCTAATAGTAGATCCAATGATAAAACTAATCAGTCAAATAAATATGCCAAAGCATACTTATACAATTCTATCAAAAAGTGGTTTAAAATAATGATTGATTATGCATTTTACACAATTATTTTCAAGATTCTCGAGGAAAAGTTGGATTTTCGTTTACTCATTGATACTGTGGATATTTGCATTTTTATTCGCATTTCTCTGGTTACTTCGAATAATAAGAACAGAAGTAAATTTTGTTATTATTGGTATGTACAAAAAACAGTTGTCCATTGGCGAATTACTGATATAGTCATTCATGTATTATAATGTTCATTTTCTTTATAGGGACCTTCATTTTCTATGTCCAAATCCTGTGTTGTAAAAGTTTATTTCTACAAATTGCCAAAGAATGGTCGAGTATCATAAGAACGATTTCGTCGGGAGAATCCGCTTCCTTTATAACACCGATTTCCGAGAAGCCCAAGTCGCTACGAAGGAGGTTTAGCATCATCGTTGCTATTTTTTTGTGTGTTGCTATCGGTAATCATTTAAAATTCCTAATTTCAGTAATACTAAGAGATATAAATTATTTACATTTACTCCTGTTTGATATTTATTGATATTTGTTTATTTTGTTTTAGTGGAACACGGTCTAAGTATTTTGGCGACCTGTGGGACCGCGTACTCTTGTTTATCAGAGAACTCTTTAGAAAAAGCATACTTTATTTTAACGTTTTCACAATTTTATGAACAAAATTTGGAGTTTTCACGGGGTTTAAGTTATATATTACAAGCAAGTATATTGATATCTTAAATCAACTTTTTTTTATTATTTATTTATTCATTCAAAATTAAACTAGTTTAAATATTAACTAACTTGTAAGGGCTTAAAAGCCCTTACAAGTTAGTTATATTTAAACTAGTTTAATTTGAATGAATCACAATAAATAATAAAAAAAAGTTGAATTAAGATATCAATATACTTAAATCACAATCTAGTAATATATAAATTAAACAATAAAAATTCCAAAAATACAATCCGAAAAAGATAAGCAAATAATTTTTAAAATAAAATTATGCAATATTTCTAAAGAGTTCTCTGATAAACAAGAGTACGCGGTCCCACAGGTCGCAAAATATTAGACCGTGTTAAAAAAAAACAAAATAAGAGTATCATTGAAATCAACAGAAAAATAATATATCTCAATAAAAACTTAACTCAAATGATAATTGAGATATGTTTTCTAGAAACTCACTAAATACTATAGTAAGAAATATAAGAAAAAGGAGCAATAAATCATATGCCAAATAATAGTACGTACTAAATTAATAGTATGTCTGGTGTTTGTTGTTTGTTGTTGTATTTAGTGAACATGATAAAAATAAAAAAGGAATCAATTCATTAGTTACGTAAACCTTGACAAAGAAGCTTGTTTGCTTTGAAACCGGTAGTTGGAAAAAATAAAAATAAAAATTAGTGGTTAAAAACAAAGTTGTTTTTATTTGTTTTAAGTAACTTTTTTTTAATTCGCGTTTTTTGTAAACAATTTATCTTCACTTAAAAACTTAAATAATTAATGAATTAATGAATATATAGCTCTGCTGAATCCTATTTAGGTACCGGCAAGAATCCATCAATGTAGAAACGCAATGATCTTTATCTGCTCCAATGATGGATGATTATGAAAATAAGTTCGATCAAGTATGCATGTATTTCTCCATTTATCTCATCAAAAGTAAAAATTATTTATAACAGCTACTATCCTTTTTGAGCCAGAACAATGTGAAAAACTTTTGAACTTTTTCAAAGATGGTGAATGATAATTGTATTTATTTATTCATGCATTTAATAATATATACAGTTTTTTGTTCACGTTGCCCAGCTGTATGAAACAGACCTTATGATTTTCTTGTTATATTACTTTAAAATATTTTATTACTTAATTTTATTTTTTACATTTATTCTTGAATTGTTTAAACTTTCTACTGAATTAAGGTTTTTTTTTAAATACAAATCTTGTATAATTTTTAGGTTTGATTTTTTTTTATAAATCTTGGGTAAAAAGTCATTTTAATTAAAAAAAAATAAAAATACTAAGCCAAATATGTTAGTATTATAATTTTTTGTAAATGGCAGATTTGCCGTTTATGTTAGTAAAATAAAACCGTCCAACGGAGAGCGCTGTCAAAACCTTATAAATGGAAAATATGACAGAGACTGTTTTTTTCCACGCCGACAGCCTTCGGACTAATGAGTGACGTTTAGTTATTAAAACCCTTAGTTACCATTGCAAACTAATAAAAAATAAATTATGTAAGTTATCTTAAAAAAAATGTAAAATATGACAGAGACTGTTTTTTTCCACGCCGACAGCCTTCGGACTAATGAGTGACGTTTAGTTATTAAAACCCTTAGTTACCATTGCAAACTAATAAAAAATAAATTATGTAAGTTATCTTAATCGCGTGTAATTTAATAAAGATAACCCACATAATGCCACAGTAACTCTAATCCAACAACGCATTTTATTCCAACACTTTGAACATAATATATTATTATGTCGCCACTGGAGTCAAACAAGGCTATGGATGGGGATCTCTTTCTATTTTTTGTCATGACTTAAGTATCATACTCGTATATGTCTTTCAACACATAGTTATAAAATTATATTTTTCAGATTTTCAATATTCAGTTAGCTATTTTATGGAATTTCGAAGATGCTTTCATTATTCTGATGAGCATTGGGATGACCGAACGCTTTGAGAAATTAAATTATTACTTAGAATCATCAGTAAATAAGGTAATAAAATGAATATTATTTTTAACCAATTTTCAAATATTTTATTGTAGATTTTAATATTACCGGTGTTTCAGTATTCATCTGAAAAATTTTGGAAGTCCGTTAGAATGGAGTACGTCACACTTTCTCGAGTTGTCAAGAAGGTGGATTCAGCTATCAACAAAATAATAGCTCTTACTTTTTTTGCAAACCTTTACCTCATATGCCAGCAAATGTTCTTTAGTCTCAGGTATATATGTTAAATATGTTGAATATTTATTTTATTTTATTGAAATAAACGGCACTTAGTACCTTTTACACATTAGTTACAAATACAATTTAATATACATACATAAGTAATACATAATTTTAAGTAATACAGAGCATATAAAACAATATAATAATAAAAAAATTAAAAAAGATAAACTTCATAAAAAAAAATATTAACAGTTATAGAATTATGGATAAAAAATGATAATTTGGTATTAGAAATACTTTGAACCAGTTAAAAAAAAAACTAAGAAAACAATTTTAAATTACACCTAACGATAAAAATAAGAAAAAAATATATTTACTATTATTTAAAAGGAATACTATATATTTATGTATAAAAATAATGAAAATATGTTTACTGTTTCTCATTGAGGAAAACGATAAAGAAATAAAAACATGAAAGGAAAGAATTCAGTGCGTTCGAATGTTTTGAAACGCGTCTGTTGGTAAACCTAGTAACATTCAAATGTCGTTATGTTAGTAGGCACACCAGAATATTTTATTTGAAAACCTTTTGTTACTAACACATTGAAATAATTAAACATTTGTTAGTACGTAAGTCAAAAAGCCTACGCCTAGACATACGCCTCTTCTTAACTCTTACAACTTTTTATATCTTGAGCTCTCTTCTGCAACCTACAACCCAAAAGCCAGACAATGTAATTAGTCAACTTTTTTGTGGTCTTCCTACGCCTCTTTCGTTGTTCCAAGGCCTTCACTTCACGACTCTAAGCAACCATCTGACACTGTGCTGTCTTGCCACGTACCTCATCTACTACCACTTTAACTTTGCTGTTATTTCTACGATGGTAATTACTGTTGGTGTCTGTTGTATTGACTGTTGACGTGGGAGGAGGCAAGAGTGCTGGCTAGCCATAGGGCCTCCGAGATGCGTCGTTGACAATATGAAAAATCTTGACCTACAAAAAAGCTTGCCAACAATGTAAAAAAAGTCAACGTTTTAATCATTCGATATATCTGATATTTTAGGCGTGTCAATGATGATCCTAATGATTTTGATTCCTGCAAAGCTTCAAAACATAAGTAAGTTAAATATTACGAAATCATGAAATTATTTGTTTATAAGTGTTTTTGTAAAATTGTTTTTCTTTTCCTTTGAACAGACTGATTTGGCCAAGAGTGGTTGACTCGGTTTACATTGTCTTTTCTTTTGGTTGGCTTGTGATTCGATTCCTATCGGTATCTTTATCAGCAGCACGTCTCCATTCTACCTCCAAACTGCCAAAGAATCTTCTTCACACTGTTTCCTCGAAATATTACTGTACTGAGGTAAGTTTTTCGAGTTTTTCAGCTAATGGTCACATATATGTGAAGATGACATTACAATATGAATGAGAGTTTTTTCTTCCAAAACTTTAGAGCTCTCGAAATTCAAAAACGTGTACCACATTTAAACGGAATGAATTAAAAATGTTATCAAACGATATACGAGTATTTATTAGGTTTGATTTTGATTCACTTGTGCCTTAATTGAACATAGAAAAAGCTATTTGTTTAAATAATAATAATTAAGGTCATTTCAAAATAAAACTAAATAAGAAATTTATAAGGAAAAATATTAAGGTATTTACAATATTGATTATTATTATTCATATTCCCAACTTAAAATATAAATGTTTACAGTCTTTCAGACACTTGTGATGTTTTTCTGAGTTTTGTTATTTGTATTTATTATTTTTTGCCAATGTTTCGGACAGCGTTACAATTCCAATCATCTTCACTGAAATGAACAACCCGGAAATACATCAACCACTGAATCATTCAAACGATTCTCATAACATTTTGTTTATAATTCCAGATGCAAAGATTCTTAGACCAAGTGACCACAGATAAAATAGCATTTACGGGACTTAACCTTTTCACCATTACAAAAGGGCTGATATTAAAGGTATACTTGAAGAGGTATTGTTTGAAGGGTCGATTGTTATATTTTATTGATTTGTCATTCATTCCCGTTTCTCAATCATTTGGTGCATAAGTCACTGCATTAGTAAGTTAAGTGCACCTTAGTTTAATCGTCTGTTACATAAAGGTAAGTTGAACAATGAGGAACTTCAGCCCTACGGGAAATTGGATACAAAAAATGTTTTCTTACGCAGGGTAAAAATTAGAGCATTAAATTGTACTGCAAAGTTTCTTGAAAATGTACAGAAAAAATGATAAAAAATATTTTGATAAAAACGCACTACTTTAAATGACGTCACTGGTTCATGTGAATCAACCTATGATCTGAGAGCTATGGAAGATTTCCGGTCTGCTTGTCGCTTCTGGACCAATAGGAAGAACTGAATGAGAATAAGCGGAAATGAACCTCTGACGTTACACGCGGAGTTATTTCAGAAATACAAAACTTTGAAGAATCGTAGCGCCGATAATACGATATATAAAAATTAAAAAAAAAAAAAAAATTGTTTTGTTTAACAGTCTATTAACAAATATTTTTTTTTTAAAAACCACTGAACTTCCTCATTGCACACTTTAAGTCTCAGTCCAGGAAAAATGAAATATTGCAGATTAAAAGCCTTTGAAATCAATATTTCTCATTCACCCTGCCAGAAACCGAACCCAGGACTTTAAGAACAGTAGGCGAATGCATCAACCACTATACAAAGAGGCGGGCTTATCTATAATCTATTTCCATATTTGTGATTTTTATCTGAGAGCAGCCATCAAATCAAAAACACTCGTTCAGGATTATGATTATCATCATCATCATTCCATGTCCGCTCCCTAGTTGGAACATATGGTATCCACAAAGATCCTCCAAGCATCTTTTTCGGCTGCCAGCTCCGGTAAACCCTCCCAAGTCAGGTTTGCGTCCCGCAGTTCTGACACGAACTGCCGATGGACAGTCAGCAGTGGACATCCAAGACGTCGAGAACCCGATGCCTTGTAAAGGAGGCAAGCGTAGTTAAGGCTCTCAGGAGGCATCCACAGCACATGGCCAAATTAACCGTATCACCTCCGCTTGATGATAGTTGTCACCGGAGTTTGCTGCGTCCCTTCTCTTATTACTTCATTCCTTACAAAGTCAAACCATTCACCAGCCAAACCAAGGTTTTTGGTGAAGTGTATTTTAATGTTTTTTTTTATTTATTTGTAGATTACTGGTACTGTAGTGACTTACGAACTAGTGTTATTGCAATTCAATGCCCATTATATTGAATACAACAAAACGAATTCAAATATGATAAAATTACCCAAATGACCAAAAGATTCATAAAATTGTTCTCAAATCTAGAATCCAATGTCATCACAGGAATTCCACGGGGATTCAATTTATTTCAACTTTTAAAACCAACTTTTATGTGTAATTGACTGTAATGTATAATATGACGTTTTATCTAATAAACGTATTTGCGTTATAAACGATTTTTACAATTACAAATATACAACAAACAAGAAAGTTTTACGATTCATTACTTATCGGATTAAAAACTGGATTTAATATACCTCCATTATATTATATTGAAATTTTTTGGAACAGAAAGGAAAAACTTTTTTCATAAATAAAAATGGAAATCTAAGCATTTACAGGGTTCATGACCTGTTGTGAGCTAGTTTAAGTGGCAACCTTACCCACTTTGTAACATTCACCATTCTGCCTATGTTTAAATATTCACATTTTCTTAACTCTTCCATATGTTGACTTCTGTGAATCAAAAGAGTGTTCCCTCTTACTTGCAATAAATTTCAATCTTTAGAACTCCCAAGGAAGTAAAATCCAGCTTTGTCTGCAAACATTTGGACATACTCAAAAAATATTTCTTTGAAATTCAATAATTGGTAAAAAGATATCATCAGTATTAAAGGTCAGGGACAAGTTGCTGACAGTGGATCATCCGGTTTTTGGAAGGCTGTACTTTTGTAATGGTTTGAAATTGAAAGCTGAAATTTGGTATCACGGTAGTTTAAATGTGTTATTTTTGGTCTGCATTGTTTTTTTTAGATTGACTTGCGATAGAAAAATCTACATCGGTTTTATTACAAAATGGGAAGTGATCCACTATGTACTCTTGGTCGGGTACAGTAGATCACAAATAAATCGATAGTGGATCATGCTAGTACGCTGTGAATCATCCAGAATAATCGCATAGAGTGTTTTTTTTTAAATGACGATTGGAGAATCCGTGTAAATAGAATTCTCCTTTTGCGATTAAAAACATATTTTATGATAGCGGAAAATCAAATTATTTTCTCAAAAACTGCCAATGTGAGCTAGTGGATTATGCAGCCAACAATCTATTAAGATGTACTCGAACCAGAAAAAATCGATATGTAATAACACTGACTAACCTGGAGTTGAGTCTTCTTCCTTGTCGGCGATCTGCTCACGCGCTAACGGGGAAACTGATGGTCAGGAAAACTTCATGCACACAATTGTCTGGAATCTGGGGGCGGCGCGGCGGATGATGATCAATGGCGATGGATGATAAAATGTTGTTTTGCGTTGTGCGAGTAAAAACGTTAAGTTACATTAACTTTCACGGCAAAATAGCGAAAAATACTTTTTAACAATCAGAAAAGCGTGCGAACAAAACTCGTTGAAAAAGCGAAGAGTGGGGCGGAAGACGAGCAGTGTTGTCAACCAACAAAATGTCCCGTCAGGCGTGGTAACCTTACAAATCAAAATTAGCCAGTATCTACTTACATGCGATTCTTCTGGCTGACATTGAAACAAATTATTGGCTCAACCAACGATATTAGCAGAAACATGGAACAAATAACATATGCCAGCAGCACGGAATAAGTTAACGGTCACCTGACAATGCATTAAGTCAGTTTTTTGGACTGCCTTGATACTACAGTGCCTCCGAAATATTTATTGCTGAATGGGTAAATTTCTTCGTTGCTCTACTTTGCCAAAGAGTCTGAAGCCAACGGTTTCTTCCATCTCTGACAAGTCAAATCCACACGGAGAAATATACATATAGACATATTTCCAGTATGTTTATTCAGTGAGACATTTTTTACTAAATGTTATTAAATATTTAGACTTTTCTTTGTCTACCGGTTTCGAGACGTACCCATCTCTTCATCAGGACACCAATTAAACCAACATGCAAAACCCACTGAACCCCACTTAGAGGGATGGAGGGAGGGGTGAGCTTTTGATTTTTTTTTAGATTTTTTTTTTAAATATAATTTTGCACCACAACAGGCCAGGAGGCCCAATTACAGTGGTGAATTACATCACAGAACACCCAGGATTGAGAAAAATCACATTTTAATTTTTTGTGTTCTCACCGGGAATCGAACCCGGAACCTTCCGTGCGTGAGTGAAGCGTCTTGATCACTACACTACAGAAGCTGCCGTGATATTTTAATAGGGTGACCATTACAGTGACGAGGAGACGGGTACGTCTCAAAACCGGTAGACATAGAAAAGTCGGTAAGTGGTTATTTACAAATATTTTATAACATTTAGTCAAATGTTTGACCCCAAAGTTAATGCTTTAAATATTAATTAGACATTTTTTGTTTATATTTTTTTCTGATTCACATATTAGTATCTATACATGTACCTATCTTAATTTTGGGTAATGAATCTGATTTTGCACATTGATATTATATAAGTTTGAGAGACTACGTTGGAACCAAAACCCAATTTAAAACTATTCCAAAAATCAAGCTCCTAAAGAACCCTTGGTTGAATACCTTTTTTGGTTCATTATTTAATCAAGTAACCATAAACACTTGCCAAAATATTCATAAAATGATACATTTATGAGTTGTATTGATGTAGGTAAATAAGCAATAAGTGGTCTATTACATTTTATCGACAATAAACTAAACCAAATTGGATTTTCTCATATTGGGGGATTGTGGTTGAACATAATTTATTTTCAAAATGACATATAAAGCTAGTGTTGCATTTGTCTTCACACAGATAAGTAAGAAATTTAAATAAAAATATGTATCTTCTAAACTCTGAAAATTATTCAGTCGATATTCAAGCTATTTTTAAAAATATTTCTTGTTGAAAAAAATATTGTCAAATGTCTGAAGAAAGCCGTAAAAAAACTACAAATCTACTTGGAAAACTAAATGATATATTTGTATTTAAAAAAAGGAAATTTCACATTTTTATGACTGTTGGGCTAAAATTTTGTTTGGTAATATTTGGATACTTAAAAGTAGAGAAAATATAATCGACTAGAAACATTAACTTTAAAACTTGCACGGTATAATAACAAGATACGTAGAATTTTCGCATTTTAAAAATATCTTGATATATTTACAATATTTCTGAATTTCACCCACGAGGGAGTTATCAATATTAAAAATATTAAAAAAGAGACATTTTAAATAAAGACATATACCACGGACAAGACATATTACACTAGGCACTTACACGGCTTACCTATCATTGGCTGGTTTAAGTGACAACTTTATACACTGCGCAACATTTACCATTCTGCCTATGTTTCAACATTCACATTTCCTCATCTTTTCCGTCAGTCAAAACCGTATTGATGTGGGTGAGATTCATCCAACATTTTTTTTACAACAATTTTTCTACAAGCATTTGAAAAGACTCAAAACATTGTTGATTTACCTACAGCAAACTTTACGACAAAACTTTCAAATTTACCTGCTTACTATGAAACGTTGTTCGCCTCGTGATGTTATGGCCAGCACGTTATCCTACCATGCAAGCGGTCTCGGGTTCGATTCCTGACATGGTTAGCATGAAATATTTATGAACTTACTTAATAATGAATAAATATACATCAATTTTTATATGAATAACTCCCTAGGGAGGAAATCCAGCCAGTCTGCAAGCATTTGGACATACTCAAACATTATTGAATTAACTACCTAGTAAAAAAAGAAGTATCGAAATTGAAAAATTGTTTTTAGGCGTTGCCTAGTAGGTGATTTGGTTCAACCGGATGTATCTCACCCGCATGATAAAGGTTTCAGCTCCTTTACTTCACAAAAGTCAACAGATGGAAGAGTTGAGGAAATTTGGATGTTTAAACATAGGCAGAATTGTGAATGTTACATAGTGTGTAATGTGGCCACTTAAACCAGCCAATGACAGGTCGTAAGGTATGTAAATGCCTAGACTTCCATATTCCCTTATTTAAGGTATTCTCCATCCCTGTTGTAATTTGTTAATCTCAATGACTCCCGAGGGGGTGGAATCCAGTCTTCTGTCTACAAACATTAGGACAAACTCAAATATTGTAACTTATTAAGGCTTTTTAGGCTGTGGCATAATAATTAACAATAAAAAATACATAGTATAATTAATTCAATTAAATTAGTATGACATGTAATGCAATATAATAAAAATCTATAAAAACAGAGTAGACTTCCATATTCCCTTCTCAATAATGTTTTTTCTCTCTGTTGCATTAAATTCAAATAAATGAACATGGTGTAATAATAAAAAAACGTAATTTAAAAAATACAAAAATGCCGTTTTTGTTAGTTGACAATAATTGTTGTAAAATGGAAAATATTTTCTTTTCAAATATCACGGATAATGGAACCCCTTACCGAATTATTTTCGCTCTCAAAAGTTTTTAAATGTAAATATTTATATTTCTCCCAGGAGTGGGGAGGCGGCTCTCCAAATAAAAGTGAAGAAATAATTCCTCAAGATGAAAAAACACTTATCACAGAAGGAAGGCAGAAGATCGGACACAAAGAGGAAATTAAAGAGGCCAGAAGAAAGATTAATTCTTCAATGGGGGCGCCAAATACCACAACACCAAGTCCTGAGGAGGTTTTAATACTATCCGTAAATAATAAAATCTAATAAGAAACTCACGGAAAAAGTGGCGAAGTTTTTTTTTCACACCATAACAGGACCGGAGAGTCAGTGAGAAAATTCAGTGATATAAAAAATCAGATATTAAAAATGTTTCCTAGCACGCGGTAAAAATTAGAGCACTTAATTGTCAGGTGAAATTTCTCGAACATGTACGAAAAAAAAAAGAAACGTTTTTGATGAAAATGAACTGCTTTACAACGTCACAGATTTAAGCGCTTTTGAGATAATTTTCACAAAAATGGCGCTATGTAAATTACTCACAACAATAATAACAAGTTAACGCGTTGTTGTGATAACTGGCAACGGATTTTCGGTTGCTGGGATAGCCATTTTTTCCGACGTTTAGCGTATTTTAGAGGTTTACGAGAGAGCAAAAAATTGCTGTCAGATACTGTAGAATTGCCAAACATCTGTCTTTTTTATTTCAATAGATACATAATAAGCAATTCTACAGTATCTGATAGTGACTTAAAAAATATCAAGACTTGTTTTTGCTCTCCTGTAAAAAATGCAGAATCGATAGTATACGTGGTGACCGCGTTTTAAAAGTCATAGCGATGATAATACGAAACATAAAAATAAAATTGGCTTAGTTCGATAGTTAGTTAATAAATCAATATTATTATGAACCACTGAAATTCCTCACTATGGGGATAAATCACATTGTATCCCTCCCCATCACCAGGGCTGAAACTACTATGAGGTTCATAGTCCATAATGGATGAAACATACGTTCGAAAACATTTCACCTAAAACTGTGCTACGACCAAATAAGCAATGTCATCATTTTCTAAAGAATCCAATACAACATATAATGAAATTCTAAGAATATTGCACATAAAATCAGGAGCATCGTTCCGCAGTACATTCACACCGTCCCTACCATGGAGAAATGAACTACAAAGGAACGTGGCGTATAAAGAGACCACAGGGCGTTCAGCCAGTCAGTCAATTCAGTTCAGTCCAGCTCGACGCAGTCACTCAGTTCCAGCATGTACTTCAAGTGCAGTATCGCCTTAATAATCGTGCGACACGATTCATGATTTTTTCGCCATCTAATAAATACGCATTCAACTGCAACCTCGTCTTCTTTGTCCATCGCCAACTGGGACAGGATCACCACACCCAACCACCAAAACCTACATTGGTGACTCCGACGTGCCCGCCGTGATACCATTATGGTATCCAGCGGGACGCTTAACTCAACGGAGCAGAAGCCTTCTCCAAACTTATATCTTACATTATAACTGCTAATACATCATAGAATAGAGTAGAAAATTTGAATTTTTTTCAAAATGCTTATTTCAACCTTTTTATTACCTTACCATGCGTTTAATAAAATAATTTGAGTTATGCTACTTTGTTACTGAATCCTTTGGATTATGATAAAAGGGGTTGCGTGAAAAGAAGACTTAAGAATGAAGTTATGAATGTTTCTATTTAGATTAATGGCGCTTTTTGTTGAAGAAAAAAATAAACGAAACCAAAAGAAAATAATGTTTATCACAAAAGCCCTTATTTCTTGTTTCAAAGATTGTGATAAGCATTCTGATATAAAGAAATGAAATGCTTTCAAGATCCGATTTAAAGTAATGAAATCCTTTCAAGTTTAGATTTGAAGTAGGACAATGATTTCTTTTTTTTTGTAATTTCATGGGCGATACTTTAAGTTCAAATAAAAAAAAAAGCTTTTTAATTAGAGTCGAAGAAATGCAATGCTTACATGTTCAGATTTAAAGTAATGTAACCCTTTCAAGTTCTGCAATTCTTTCAAGATCAGATTTGAAAAATAAAATGCCTTTAAGTTCAGGCCTAATGTCAGTAATTTATTTATTTTATAGAAAACATACAGTCAACAATGATTTACTTACATTATGAAGATAAATTTGAAAGACAAACCAGCGAAGTTTCTAAATAATAATCTTACTTATTAAACTATGATACAATGTAATGTTATATAATTATAATAATGTAATGTTTTCTTGTTCAGACTTAAAGTGTTGTCATACTTTTAACTTTAGATTTGAAGAAATGCAATGCTCATAAGTTTAAAACATTTAAGTTTGTAAGTGAAAATTCTTGATGGAAGTTCATTGTAGTTTATTATAGAAATAAAAGACGAGTGATACAAAATTTTGTAGATTAAAGTATCATAAACGTATAAGTTTAAACCTAAAGTTAGCAATTTGATGCTTTCAAGTTTATATTTGAAGAAATGGAATGCATATAACATCCGATAAAAATTAATACAAAGCTTTCAAGTTCAGATTTAAAATTATTGCTATACTTTCAAGTTCAGGTTTGAACAATATTATATATTTTATAGATTAATGATTTGTCACAGTACAATTTCAAGGGAAAAATTATTATGTATTCCGACGATATTGGACTATTCTATAAAAATCAAACAGACGTATTAACAAACAATGACATAAACGAAGACCTTACTATGTTGACTAAATGGACAAACAAAAATTTACTTACACTTAATGAAAAAAAATGCTATATTTTCCATTTTGAATCTAGAAAAAAATGACATAAAGTAGATGCTTACATAAACAATGAACGACTTACTGAAATTGAACATGTTAAATACTTACGACCAACAATCGACCGATAATTGACATGGGAAATTCATAACAATAATTTAATTAGCAATGTGGCGACATTATCGAGTCTTTTTTTAAAATCAAAAACATTGTTCCAAAAACGGAAAAAATTCTAATGTATGAAGCTTATGTAAAAACTAAAATATGTTATACGCAACTACTATGGGGAACAGGATATCAAAATGACATAAACAGACTACAAAGACAACAAAATAAAATATTAACGTTAGTATATGACTTTCCCTATCTACTTTTTTAAACAAAGTAAGCAATTAAATATAGCTGAACTCTTTCAAATAGAATCATTAAAACTTATCCATAAACTAGCCACTAATGTAATTGTAGACGAAGAACTAAAACTTGTAAAAAAATGCAGTCGACATGGACATCATACGAAAATATCAGAAAAATATCGTACGCAACTTTATAAAACAAGACAAGGACAATCAAGACTAATGAACCAGAGACTGAAATTATACAATAAACTACCAGACAAAACTAAACAAAATACTCAGACAAACTTTTCAAAAGATGTAAAAAATATTATTTTGAACAGCAGAGCATGGATAAAAATATTTTTTTTTTTTTTGTAAAATGCATGCAAAAAATAATCCGTAAGGGTTTATAAATAAATCTTCAAATAAAAAAAAACTATGGCGAGTATTTAATAAAAAGACGGAAATGCTTTGATGTCCAGATTGTTTTAAAACGCAATGCTTTTAATTTCAGATTTAAATTTTAATTTATATATAAAATATTATTTTTAGCCTGTGACTAGTTTATGATTTTAGCTCTGTGATTGAATTTGACATCGGATTGGCTGAATCGCAGAAAAACAACCAACAATGTACGTAAACCCGTCAAGTATTTGACTTATTTTATCAAACAGAATTTTGACGAAAATATTGGAAAGATTTTTTAGCGTTTTGCAGCGAAGCGTTTTTGTTAATTTTAACCATTCAAGCTAAATTTAAACGATTTTTATTTTCAGATAACTTTAAGGCTGTAGTCTAGTTAAACGAACGCAGGATTACCGAAAACGATTAGGGCTGATCTAAAGGTCATAAAAAAGTCAATGAGATTTTGTTTTAAATTGAACATTACAACCAGAATTATCTTATTTTTTCAAAAAAAGAGAATTTAATTCTATAAAAAAAAAATTTAACCAAAGTATTTCGATACTTTTTTTTTAAAGTATTACTGAAGACATAATTTTAAGAAGAAATAAAGGTCAATGTGACAAAAATATATGTGATTTGAAATGCTTGTATTTCTTTTTAAAAACAAAAAATTAAAATTTGGGCGGGGCTACTTTCATTTTCAATTTATTATCTTCATATTATTAGAAAAAAATTTTGTTCAATACCTAGTCTTTATTGAGATCCTAAACCTAAGTTTAGTCTAAATTTGAAATGGCGTAATCTGCCAGTCTAAAAGTAATTATATTTTAGTTACATAAAACTTTTAAGCATATGTTTTAACAGAAATACCTTAATAAAATATTGTTTTCTGTAGTTTAAGTTTTTTTTATTTTTTTATTGTTGCGCCATTAAAAAAAACATTTGTTTTAAAATGGCAAAATTGTATGATTTCCTAATTTTGCGTTCGTTTTACCAGACTACAGCCTTATTTATACATGTTTGGTCTTGGCATTTGAAGGGTTATCATTAGCTTGTTAAAATGGTAGCTTTACACATTTTGTAACATAAGCAATTCTGATCGCTTTAATTCTGCCATCCGTTAATTTTTGTCAAGTAAAGAAGCTGAAATCATTATTGACGTGGATGAGAATCATTTGAATTATTTCAACTACTGTGAAACACCTCAATAATTTTTAAATATTTCTTCTTGACAATCAATATGGTTTTGTTTTAAGGTTTGTTCCCTTCTGATAGAAGTTTGGCAATGGAAACTATAGTGTCTGAAAGATTGCTAGAAGATTCTTTCCACTATGCCATCGGTCCAACACTTGCTTTTGGAAGATGTATTGGAATTATGCCCATCACGGGAGTTCTCAATCCGGATCCATCAAACCTTAAGTATAATGAATAGCTTCTTCTCAATTATTATAATTACATATCCATGTTATGTATCACATACACACACCCTTACGCATGAAGAGAAATGACAATATCCCATGCAAGCCTTTCATTCAAAACGCAAAACTCATAGTAAATAGGACAGTGAAAGTAGTAGATGTAATTGAGTTGAAATTGCTGATAATAAAATAAATATTATAATTGATTTATTTATTCATTATACATACGGCCTAAGCCAATTACAAGAGTTACATGAAAAAACATAAATGCAAGAAACTGAACAAAAAGAACATAAAACTATTAAGCAAAGACAAACAAGGGCTAAACAATAATTGTATACAATATATTCATAAAAACGAAAGACCTAAGACTTCGAGCTAAACCATGCTAATCCAACTTCATCCCACACTGTTTAGTCGCGTAGAGATCTACGAAAAGCCGGAAGATGTATCCCAAAGAATTCCAAATCGTGTGATGAATTGACTAATCTACACATTCTAGACATTGGGGCATAAAAACCAAATTTGCTCTTAGAATATTTTATAAATAGCAGATTTTGACGGTTGGGAACATGAAATTTTTTTATTGCAACAGAGATGGGACATCACTTAAAGCATTAAGTATTTTGAAAATGCATATAAGGTCCATCTCAGTTCTACGTCTCTCCAATGAAGACAGATTAAGAGATTACTCTATTTCAAAATAGAAATAATTACCCCTTTGTAATCCGAGCAACCATGCCACTTTTCTTAGAAAACGGTGTTGAACAGACTCGATATGGTCAATATGAGTCCTGTAGAATGGAGACCAAATAGGAGAAGCGTATTCTAGATGGGGTCGAACTAGTAAGCAATAAAGAGTTTTGATGGTACTAATATTTTTGAAGTCCGCCGTCACTCTATTGATAAAACTGAGAAGTTTGAGAGATTTGTTTACAATATTATCAATGTGTTCACGATAGGAGAGTTTACTATCTAAAGTAATGCCAAGATCCTTTATTGACAAAACCATTGAAAGGAAAGTATATTTCAGATTGTAGTTGAATTGTATATAAGTTTTTTCGTCGCGAGAAAGATATTATTTTACATTTGTCAATGTTAAGTTGAAGAGAATTGAAGTCGCACCATTCATTAAAACAATTAATATCATATTGAAAAAGTAGACAATCATTGGGAGGATTCAATAAGTTTAAGTACCTTGTTGTCATCAGCAAAAATAGATTAAGAAAATTATGAAGAGAATGGAGAAATATGATTTTTTAAAGTAATAAAGGTCTATGAAATACTCTCCAGAAAAAAATATTTTTTGTTACTTGTTAGTAGCATAAAAAATATTTTGAAATTCTTAGTTTTGGATTCCCGCAAAAACGGTCATTCCATTGGCCACGCCCCTAATACGTCACGATTCATGTTTATTTGTTCCCAATTTATATACCTATATCCCTATTAGACAAAATACATTCTCTGTTAGATACAATACGTCGTGGGTTATTTAATAATATATTTGTTTAACGAACAAATTACACATAATTTGAAATGATATATTCGCGTTATTTTTGTTGAAAAAAACTTATTTAGGGTCAAGAGATCGAAATTGAAATATCGACAACCCCTACGTAAACTCATACTACCGAATTTACATTTTGCGAGGTTTACGGGAGAGCAAAAACAAAGCTTGATATTTTTTAAGACAATATCAGATATTTTTGAATTGCCAAACATGTGTCTATTGTATTTCAATTCTATGTAATATTCACGGAGAGTTTGTTGAAAAAAATCTAATTTAGGGACAAGCATAACATTATAGAATTTGTTTGGAGACGTAAATATTTGTATTTTTTTTTATGGTACAATTTTTATTTTAAAGTTCAAAACATAATAAGGTCAAATTAGTGAAACATAAAAAAAATCTTAATTACACCTCGAACATACAGTATTTAGCTCATATTTAAAAAGGCGTAAAAAAACATTACGTAACTTTTTTTCTAATCAACTGAAATAAATTGTTTTTTTTAAAATTTTTATAAGAAATATCAACAGTAATACATGTAAAATAAATTATGACAAATAAAATATACAGAAAATAAATTCAATGACAGATACCCACAGAAATACATTAAATACTAGTACAATACAATCTTTGTTTCAATATGGTATTGTAGGATGGGGTAGTGCATGTGCCAATATATTAATACCTCTTAAAATAGTACAAATATTAATTATTAAAGTAAATTTGATGAAACCCTCAACATTCAATACAAAAAGTCTATGTACAATATTTAAGGTTCATACATTAGACACTCTTTATAAAATAAATTCCATATCACAAATTTATAAAGAAGAAAAAATAAAAGTATTCTATTCGAGATGTATAAGTCACTCAGATACCAAAATAATATTAAAATTCCTTAAATCCACACAAGTCATGGTCAAAATAGCTTTGTCTTCAAAGGTGTAAAAAATTATAATAATCTCCCCAGTGAACTAAAGACAATTAAAAATAATATATCAATAAACAAATTTAAAGAAAATCTAAAGAAATTTTCTAAACGTGTGTAAAAACTGCATTAAATGTTAATTAGCATGAATGTATTATTATCTTATGTTTTTTTCTTGAAATATTTTGTGTTCTAATTTTTTTTTCTCATATACTCGAATATTCAAAATTATATAAACTCTTATAAATAAACAACTACAACAGTGTAAGTCACTCTCCAAGCAGAGTTAGTCTCTTTTTCTAGAGTGTTTCAATAATTAAATTTACTAGATGTATAAAAGTAGATCTGTAAAGAATTAAAAAAAACATGGACTTTTTACGAAATTTTTTATTAAAAAAATACATGCTAGTTTGTTTGTGTTAGTGTAAGTGTGTGAGAGGGTGGGTGAATGGGTGTTATAGTGGAATGAGGGTGGACATGTGTGTAAATATTATTGCACATGTGTCAAAAATATATTCACTTACCGTTCATTAATTTTCAATAAAAAAGCAGTAATTGTCAAATAACTCAGTATTGCACATACTGAAAGCTTAACATATGTATTTTGCTTGGGTAAAAGTAAAATTGCGCTTATTTGTTTTATTTTTGATTATTACATTAATTTTAAGCGAGCAGCTTAAAGCTGATATGCTTAAATTTATTTGAAAGAATGTTAGCTGTTGGCGCACTTAAACTTTTCAGAAACAAATCTAGTCCATTTTGAAACCCATTGAGACCACACATTGAGATTATCTCTTGTGGCAGCTTATTCCAGCCATCACCCCCTATTGCTCAGGAAATGCTTCTGTGGATTTAGATTGAATCTCGTTTTCACCAGCCTGAGAATGTGGCCTCGAAGAGCTTGTTTCGGCTTGAACATGGAATCCAAATTTGGGCAGCTATAGTGACTGTTAAGTATCTTGTATGTCTCTATCAGGCCACCCTTTTTCGCCGTTTCTGCAGCGTTGTGAGACCGAGAGTGTTCAGTCTCTCCACATATGGAAGCCGTTTTATGCTCGGTGACAACTTTGTCGCTCGATCATTTGGATTTATTTATATTTTGTTTTTTAGATTCATTTGGAAAAGCTGGGTTTTTGGTTACACGTGCTTGATGTTAATAGGAGGCGTGTTATTCTCATTCCTGAGTCTGATCAAAATTATTACTTTTAAACTGAATGTGAAAAATTTTGGTAAGTTCGATTGAAATGAATATTTGAATTAAATCTACATATTATTTAGTGATCGGCTCTATCTTCAAATGTGCAAATCATTTATTTATTTTGTGTTTCAAGTTTTTCAAATGGATCTAGTAGCCTTGTACATCTGGTAGATATAATTTGATTTGGTATATAACAATATCATTGAAAATGATCCACTGGTTATACAGTAACAAAGCACTTCTGTATTAATCGGCGGCCTCCGTGGTGTAGTGGTCAAGACGCTTGACTCACGCACGGAAGGTTCCGGGTTCGATTCTCGGTGAGAACACAAAAAATTAAAATGTGATTTTTCTCAAGCCTGGGTGCTTTGTGATGTAATTCACTACTGTAATTAGGACTCCTGGCCTGTTGTGGTGCAAAAAAAATGTAATGTAATGTAATGTAACATAAATTTTTTCCCTATTTTATCGAGATATCTACTTTTTTCACTGTATTTTTGTATATATTCCTTATGTTCAAAGATGATCTGGAATTTATAAAATAAATAACTATACCTCAACTATTCATCAACATTTATTGCATCCCCTTTAGAATAATCACCATTAAAGGCAATATGCACATATGCCAACGTTTATACCAATCTTCATGGCACTTCTTGTAGGCCAATTTCAGAATGGCTTTCAGTTCCCACTGCAATTTTTTTTATCTCAATTCAGTCTAAATTATTTACGCAAAGCGGTAGTTTGAGTTTCGCGGACAGGAAAACGTCACTCGGAGCCAAATCAGGTGAATACGGTGCATGGAAAATAACGTTGTTTTTGACCAAAAAATCGCGTACTAGGAGAGATGTGTAAACCCCGCGGCGCCTTATTATGCGAAAACTTAGAGTTATCTTACGATAAATCTAATCTTTTTCAACGAATATTCTCCTTGGATCGCTTCAATAAGCCTAAGTAGTATTTCTTTTTGACTTTCTGGTCTGTTGGAAGGAATACCGAGTACACAACATTATAATAATCGAAGAAAACTGTTGGTATCTTTTATTTTTTAGCAACTTTGGGGGTTTTTTTGGGTTTTAGCTCAATTAGCAAGCTTCAATTTAAAGATTGTCAACTCATTCTCATATAACATCACGTCTCATTGCCCATAACGATTCACTTGACGGTGACATCGTCCATAGAAAGCATCCTTCAGCGACAACTTTGTGTTGATCTTCTGAAAAAAATTAACTAAATTCCTCAGAACAGATCAAATATCAATTTTCATACACTGCTACCATAAACTAAGTACGTTTCTGCTCGCGCGAAAAAATGACATTTAAGTTTATGAAGCCAATATCTTTAAATTACAAAACGCGGTTATTTTTTATTACAATTTCCGAGTCATATTTGAACATAACAGTCTAATGGTGTTTTTCGGTAAATTGTGTCGTTCGTAATCTTTACTGACGTTTAAAATCGCATTACGGCGGTCATTGAGTTGATGTTTTTTTTTGGTGTAATTATTTGTATTATGTAATATTGTATTTTTAGTATTTATACCGTGCTGCAATCGTCGCCCTGTGCAGTTGTTTTATTTTGCTTTTTACATTTCACTCGACTTCGTCCATTTTTATGAAAGCTCAACAATTCTTTGACTTTAAAAATAAGTCTTTTTGATGCCTATCTCGCGGTCTAATGCAATAGGTCTAGGGTTTGATTCTCGACATGGTTGTCATGAATTATTCACTTAAAAAATGGTATTACACTCCAACATTTCATAGGCCCTGGACTGGCACCTGAACCGTAAGACTGATCAGCTTTTATATTAAAGAAACTTATGACTTATGAACGACTGTACTAACTAACTAACTGAATATGAAATTTGAATCATTTCACAGACCGCCACACTCAGCATCTAGTCATAAATTCCCTCCGGTTTTGTCTGCTTTTGATATGACCAGACCCAAGATTTTGGTTTTTCTGATCTTGCCACGTCTTTCTTAGTTCTCGTCTCATTTTACCGTTTATGCTCGAATATATATATTTTTACCATTCCTTCGTCATCTATTCGCTCTACATGACCAAACAATCTCAGAGACCCTTAATTAATCTTATCAATTACGCATTTCTCAGATTTGCACTCTTGCTTGATTTTATCATTTGAAACTCAGTAGTTCATTGATTTCCCACACATTCGTCTTAGAAATTGCATTTCGACCGCGTTTACTCTGCTTTCATCTTTTTCTGTCAGTTCTATGTTTCACTTCCATACGTAAGTGTCGGGACTAAAACTTAATTGTGCACTGCCATTTTTGCCTTATTTACTAACATTAAATATCTAATTTAATTTATTTTAGGTATGTGGTTCTTTTACACAGCAGTTTTGCTTAGCCTTACCTTATTTTTGATCCTGGCTAAGCAATGGGGTAATTTGATTGAAAAAATATCTGCGTCAGAAACCACATTTGTTGTCAGAGCAAAGAAGTCGATGTCACTTCGTAAAAAGTTCTGTACCATCACCACTGTTTTTATGTGTATATCCGCCTGTGAGTATACCTTTTTATTTATACCACCAAATGAACGATCGTGCTTGTTACACGTATTAACATTATGTTGGATGATTGATAAAACGCCATTTTTTCTGAAAATCACATCAAAGACGCCGTATGCAGAAATGACAGAATGTCACACATCATTTTATATCTGCCCAATATTATTAAATAGTAACTATTCCTTTCTCGAGTTCGATTCCCAAAATTCGTTTTGAGTATGTCCAAATATTTGCAGACAAGTCAAAAGTCCTGTAAATGCCTAGACTTTCATATTCCCTTCGCAAAAATGTGTTCCCCCTCTGTTGCAACTAAATAACTCCCTTGGAAATAGATCCAGCCAGTCTACAAACGTTTGGACATATTCAAAACATTGTTGAATAAAATAAGAAGATAACAATTGGAAAATTGTTTTCAGGCGTTGCCTAGGTGAATTGGTTCAGCCGGGTGAATTTCACCCACATTATAAAGGTTTCAGCTCTTTTACCTCACAAAAGACAACGGATGGAAGAGTTGAGAAAATGTGGATGTTGGAACATGGGCAGAATGGTGAATGTTGCGCAATGTGTAAAGTAGCCACTGAAACCGACCAACGACAGGTTATAACCGCTGTAAATGGCTAGACTTCCATATTCCCTTCTCAAAAACGTTTCCTCTCTCTGTTGTAATTAATGTTGTATTTATGATGGTATTAGCAGCAAACTTAGAAATCTCCACCAAAAACGGAAAATTAGTTATTAATGCCAAAATAAACTATCCATAAAACCGTTTCAAACTAAATAATAGCGTAATTCAAAACCGTCTCTAAATCTTGCAAAAATAGATTTCAATTATACTACTTGACACCGCAAACTAAGCATTCTCCATTAAGTTCGTGATGCATAATTAGAAACCTCAACTAGGGAAATATCACATACTACGAATACCGATAAAAATATATGAAATGAATTAAGAATAATTGATTGTATTTTTAACATCAGTATCGATATTGTGGAAAAATGTTTTCATACATAAATGTAAAAAAGAAATTCAGTAAAAATACGTTCGTAGAAAAACGCGACGTGTTTGGTTTTGGTTGTTGTCACGTCAAGTTTCGTGACAATGTTCTAAACAAATTTGAATGGTCAAAACAAATAAACATGAATTGTGACGTATTAGGGGCGTGGCCAATGGAATCACCGTTTTTGCGGGAATTCAAAATAACAAATTTAAAAATAATTTCTAATCAAATAAAACATCAACTAATTAAAATACACTCCAAAATTACAGGTGAATTCAAGATTCAAAACGATGTTCTAAACTAATTTAAATGGGCAGGAACAAATAAACATGAATTGTGACGTATTAGGGGTGTGGCTAATGGAGTCACCGTTTTCGCGGGAATTCAAAATTACAAATTACAAATTTAAAAACATTTTTTATGCTACTAATAATAATTACAAATACAAAAAATATCTCAGTATTCAATGTACATTTGTAAGTTTGTTTCTAATATCCTCAAATATTGTTTTTTCCTTGTTTAATAATTAAAACGTTGATGTTTTTATTGATTTATTTTAGTAGTTAAATGTATTAAATTATTTAAATTTATTACAACAGAGAGGGAAAACATTATTTAGAAGGAAATATGGCATTTACTGGGCTTATGACCCGTCATTGGCTGGTTTAAGTGGCCACTTTACACACTGTGTAACATTCTCCATTCTGCCCATGTTTGAACATCCACATTTCCTCAACACTTCCATCTGTTGACTTTTGTGAAGTTAAGGAGCTGAAACCTTTATTATGTGGGTGAGATTCATCCGGCTGAACCAAATCACCTACTAGGCAACGCCTGAAAACAATTTTCCAATTTTTATGCTTCTTCTTTTACCACGTAGTTAATTCAACAATGTTTGAGTATGTCCAAATGCTTGCAGACTGGCTGGATTTCTTCCTTAGGGAGTTATTCATATTTAAATTTATTGCAACAGAGAGGGAAAACATTATGAACAATATGAACAAACAAGTCTGCAAGCATTTGAAGATACTCAAACATTGTTGTATTAAATTATTTTTAGTTGAGCATAGCCTGAGTGTGATTTCGGCCATATCATCGTCCTACGCCTGTTCTACTGTACGTCCGCTTAGCAAAAGTTATTTTCTTCGATGCTTTCCTCATTTCTTTGACCACATTGAATATTCCCTGTGGGTGGCTGCCATATTACAGGTACAATTTTAATATTATTCTATTAATATTTTGTTTCTAAAAGAGTCTTTTATTAGGAGACCTGTCACTGGCTGGTTTGAGTGGCCACTTTACACACTGAGTAACATTTATTAAATTAATGCTTTAAGTAAAGGAGAGTTCGATAGTTAAATATAGTAAAAAAATTAAACTAAACCAAGAAGTTTTATTGATACCTTTATTTATAATTTGATCAAAATCAATTAATACGTAGTGTTTAAAACTGACAAAATAATTTGTTTTTTCCTTCTGCCTAGTAGGAGAAGACATAAGTCTTAAGTCTTCTTTGTACAATATTTTCTCACATATTATTTATTATCGGGTCCAAACTTCGGAGCTTGCCACTCCAGTGTGCAGCAACGGATATCGCCTTGTCAGTGGCCACCCTCAAATCATTCTCATCTCAAGTTACCAGTATTTGTGGACACCGCAGCAGATGAGGATCATCCTGCACCTCTCCACAATTGCAGTTCATGTCATAAGTTTCCAGAAAACTCACCTCTGTTGATTGTTCTTGCACCTAGACATCCCTACCCTTAGTCTGTAAATAACTTTCTACGTAGGAAAGTCCAATCTGTGAGCGGTGTTTGTGCTTTCGGATGGCGTTATCTAGAGTCTATCGCCGAGTTCCTCTCTCCACAGATCCTCTGCGTTTTTCTGCAGAGGTCTCTAAGTCAGTGGTGACTTTAAGGAAACTCCTTCTCGATCCCAGTCTCGGAAGAGCCATTCGATGGTCATAAAGGGGGAGTCTAGGGTCGTGGATCTGTTTATATCTCTCTGCTTGACATTTCCGTTTCTACATTTTTATTATTAATCATTAAAAATAATGAATAAATATTTAAAAAATAATTTTAAATATGACAAAAGTTGTCAATATCTTATTATTATTTCTACAGATCTGGAACGTTCTAGCGACCTTTTTATGGAACTTTGAAGACCTTTTCATCATATTAGTGAGTCTCGGTTTGGCTGATCGGTTTGAGAAGCTTAATGATTTCCTCGTCGCATCCGAAGACAAGGTAAAGAAACTATCACGCTTTTCCTAAAATTGATTCCGGATTTGTAAATTGTATTATTATATGCACATATTTTGAATTTGTTTTAGTATTCGTCTCAAAAGTTTTGGATGTCCGCTAGATGGGAATATGTGACATTAGCCAAGGTTGTCAAAACTGTGGATTTAGCTATTAATAAAATTATATCACTCACATTTACGGCAAATCTTTATTTAATCTGCCAACAGATGTTTAATAGCTTGAGGTAAAATTATGTTTCAAATAAAAAAATACGTTTGATTAGTGTTCTGTATAAAATAATCAAATGACTAATAAGAATATCTACCTTCAGTTTAATCAATTTATAGTACCGTTTTTTTTCTTCTATTCAAAAAATTAAAATTTAATAACATGCTAGGGATAAAATAAGTTTTTCTTATCAAAATATCCGAGACTTTGTTTTTATGAGGTCGTAAATTTCCGCTGTAAACTCGCCAGTTTTACCAAGCAAACTTTTAAAAGATGGATAGTTTTATAAATTATTTATTATTGTTCAGACACCTATACTTTTTACATAACCCTAAAAAAAAAATGTTTAAAAGTTGTGAATAAGTTTGTTATTAATAGGCATCTCAGAACAGTTTACCGTTTTCACAGATGTTTTTAAAAAAATGTTTGAATTTTAAAATAAATCAAATTAAATTTTCTCTGTTAATTTGAATAAATTCATTAAAATTTTAATTAATACACCTTTTTAAAGCACACACCATTTATTTTATAACCGACCGATTGAGTGCTCCATTACCGAGGTATAATTTTAAAATTATGTGTATTAGATTTAAGTAGACGCTGTTAAATTTATAAAGCAGGATTATATTCATGTATAAATTATTATACTTCGATAAAAAGTCACGTAGTAGCTCAAAAACGTCACAGTAATAAAATCAATAAATAAAGGGTGGTGTGTTTATTATAATTTTGATTATTTAATAAATAACCTCATTTTTTTTTTCAAATTAATTTGTAAATAAAATCCGAATCAACCATCTATCAGTATAATTATGATATTCATAATAAAGCCAAATATATTTTTTTTAAATTTTAGCACAGCTCCTGATAATCCTTATGGCGCTGATCCTTGTAAATTAATGAAGGAAAAGTAAGTGTTTCAATTTGACTTTTTCTCTTTTCTTATAATTCGATAGAAAGTATACATATATTTTCTTTTTCTTCATTTTTTTAAACGGTTTTATTTTTTTACTTGGATTAAAGATTTTTATGGAACTGTTGCTGGTGGTTCAAGGGTGGTTTTTTTGCAAGCTCCCCACCAATTAGATAATATACATATTATGTAAACACAGAATTTGCCAGTGCATGGTAAAAGTGTTTTACGGCCGGGACTTTAAGGCTGTAGTCTGGTAAAACGACCGCAAAATTAGGAAATCCTACGATTTTGTCAGTATAAAACGGAAGTTTTTTCTTAATCGCGCAATAATAAAAAAACTTAAATTATATAATATTTTAAGTTTTTTTAGATAATATTTTTTAAAGGTATTTCTGTTAAAAAATATACTTAAAAATTTTACGTAACTAAAATAAAATTACTTTTAGACAGGCAGATTATAAAAAAATGCTTATCTAAAATATTTTTATTTTGCTATTTTTCAATAATGTACATGCTTCCACTTTCCATTCTTTTCTATCTCAACTCAAAACAAGGCTCTTGGCTTCATAGAGTTATAAATAATCGTTTTTTTTATTTTTTATTGTAATATATATGTATTTGTATGAATATTTTTTTTTTAAAAAGGACTGTAAATGAATACCTCGACACGGGTTGTGCCCAAGGCAGGAAATATATTGGCATAAATAAATGAAAAATTATAACTTATGAAATAATATAAGTTATTATCTAATTGAAATGGAATTTCATTAAAAATTATCAATAATTAATAACATAAAGCGAATTAACATATTTATTTATTTCGACGGCTTACGCCTTTGACAGAGTATAAAATAATATTGAAAAACAATTATAATAAAACAAAACATCTGAACACAGTAAAAATATTTAGATACATGAAAAAATGTATTGAAGTAACAGAGGCGATGTACCATAGCACAAACAGTAAAACAAATATAACACTTAGTGCATTTTTTATAATTTAGAAAAGAAGTAATTAAAAAGTAATGATTTTAATTGATATTAAAATAAATTAAATAAGTCTAAGTTTCCACTTTGTTTGCTAATATGTGGAGCCGTGGAATAGGTGAGTATTTGGCATAGTTTGAACTATGCAAATCAACAGCAAAAGAAGTATTTTGTGTCGTCCCACGCTGTCTCACAAAAAAATTAACACAATTCAGAAGTTCGGGACTGTCAAGAACATTATTTAATAACTTGAAAAGCAGCACTAAATCTGAAATTCCCCTTCTATTACTAATACATATTACTTTTAACTGCTTCATTAAACATTTATAGTTAAGTTTATCAATTAGAATGTTTCATTTAAAATTTATTAATCTTAAAAACTTGTGTTGGACCTTCTCTACACTGTTTATATGGGTAACATAATGAGGAGACCAAACTGAGGGCCCATATTCTAGCTGGCTTCTTACTAGGGCCATGTATAATATTTTTAATGCATCAACAGACTTTAACTCTCTTGTTGTTTTGATAACAAAGCCAGGGTTTTTGTGGCTTTATTTACCATCTCATTCATATGGGGAACACAAGTTAATTTATCATCAAAGATGACACCTAGATCTTTTATTTTCTTTACAAGAGTTAATGTCGTATTACTGATGCTATATTGAAAAACCAATGGATTATACAGTATATAATAATAGGTAACAAATTACAACAGAGATGGAGAATACCTTAAATAAGGGAATATGGAAGTCTAGGCATTTACAGGGCTTATGACCTGTCATTGGCTGGTTTAAGTGGCCACTTTACACACTGTGTAACATTCACCGTTTTGCCTATGTTTAAACATCCATATTTCTTCAATTCTTCCATTTGTTGATTTTAGTGAAGTTAAAGAGCTGAAACCTCTATTGTTGTGAAGAGAATCATCTGACTGAATTATTTCACATACTAGGCAACGCCTGAAAACAATTTTTCAATTTTTAAACTTCTTGGACCAGTTGGTTTCAATGACAGGTCATAAGCCCTGTAAATGCCTAGACTTCCATATTCCCTTATTTAAGGTATTCTCCATCTCTGTTGTAATTTGTTAAACTTAATGACTCCCGAGGGGGTGAAATCCAGTCTTTTGTCTACGAACATTTGGACAAACTAAAATATTTTAATGATAGGTAGTTTAAAAAAACTTGAGAAAGTAACGTGTGGTTAATTTGCAGGTTGTTTTGGCCGACAATGATAGACGTGGGTTATTTCGTGTTCTCTTTTGGATTCCTTGTGGTCCGGTTCCTCTGCGTATCCCTTACAGCGGCTAAACTTAACACGGCGTCCAAGCAGCCGAGGGCATTACTCCATGGAGTACCATCTCAATACTATTGTATGGAAGTAAGTAAACCAACTAACAACGCGACCACATTTTTCTTTGCATACAGACCTCGCTTTCTCTTCATTTTTTTGCGCACCACACGAATTATTCCGAGTTTCGATAAATCCACCTGGTCCATGAAGAAGTATAGAAATTGAAATAATAACGTTTTCAGGCGTTGCCTAGTATGTAGGAATAATTCAATTAGATGAATCTCACCCGCATAATAAAGGTTTCAGCTCTTTAACTTCACAAACATCAAGAGATGAAAGAATTGAAGGAATATTTATGTTTTTAAATATGAGCAGAATGGTGAATGTTACACAGTGAGTAAAGTGCTATTTTTTTATATCTTTAGCTTTTCAATATTTTTTTCTATTGAATATGTTCTGTAACTTGAATTACAAAAATAAATCTTTCATTTTATTGGTTGGTTGGAAGAAATTGCCATTTGGCAATAAACCCGCCAATGTACAATTAACATTATGTACAAAAAGTTAAATAAATAAAGTGGTAACTTAAATCAGTCAATGACAGGTCATAAGCCCTGTAGATGCTTAGACTTGTTTATTACCATCTCTTAAATGTTCTTCATCTCTGTTGTAATATGCTAACAGCTCCCCAGGGAGTTGACTCCCGTCCTTGTCTATTAAAATGTGAACAAGCTCAAAATATTGTTTATAGAGTTCAAATGAAAAATACGCATTTTTTTCATTGCTTAAGGGGTTTTTTAATTAATTTTGTCTTAAGTTGAATTCATTATTAATGCCTATTTTGTAAAAAACTTTGAAACTCTATTTCTGCAGGTTTGTGTATTGGTCCGTCGGACTAAAACGAACTGAAGCGACGACTTGTATGACCGCGACCGGTGTAAAATTGGCCATTTGGGGATGTAATATATTTATTATGGTTCTTAGTGACGTTGATATTTTGTGGCTGTTGTAGATACAAAGATTTCTCGACCAGGCGAACACTGACAAGGTTGCCTTTACTGGACTTAATCTGTTCTCCATCACTAGAGGACTCATCCTTAAGGTACAATAAAAAACGTAATTTGGTGAGATTAATAACGCGCCATGTACAAAAAATTCCCAAAAAGTAACGCAGTATAGAAATCAAATTTCTGATAAGGATCTGAAAATTGTTATGAAATAAATCATTTTCAATAATGTCGTACTAACTTATATTTACAAATAAGTTATTAATTTAAAAAATACTTGGTACACTTCCACTTATTTATTTTGACCAATTAGCGCTTTCAATAAGAAGTCGTTTATTCATTGCAGATTGCTGGAACAGTAGTTACCTACGAACTGGTATTATTGCAGTTCAATGCTCCAACAAATAGTCGACCAGCTAACATCACAATATCTGCTAAAGATTTTGGCAAAAACTGGACCCTGAACACTTTTGTATAGACTTTCATCTTATTGCTTATTGCGTGTACATTTTTCCTTGCTTGTTGTTGTTTTTATTATGTATGTAACAATTACCTATCTTTTGTAATTCGGTTTGGTTGTTAACTGCTTCTTAATTAAATTATTTATAGAATTTACACTTGGTTTGCTGAACAAAATATGATAAATTAACTCAATTTTGTGTATAAATTTTAAATATCATGATATGTAGATTATCCTAAGATTCTATCACTTATTAATTTTAGAGTCCCAGTAACGCAGACCAGAAACCAATTTCTATCTAAAATTTCTTAATGTTCCACTAAATTTTTTCAAAGTTCATTTGAAAATAGAGCCTGCAATATATGTAATCATTAAATAAATTTTATTAATATTTATAAAATATTGATTGATTTTGTGTTTATTTTGAAGAACTCAATATTTAAACTTATAATATTAGAAATTAAACAAAATTCAAACATAAATACCTTAATTCCCTATTACCTATTGAACACTTAGCTTCGCCCTAAACCATTGGTTTTTCCCTCAATTATGATTAATGTACATGCTATAGTTCATAAGACTAAGTCTAATGCATATAATGAGAACTTAATTTATAAAATATTTAATTTAAAAACAAAAACGCAAACTTTTAAACAAATATTTATATTCGACTTCCACAGTAAATAAAGCAAACCCATGTAAACAATGGAGGCGGATTATTTTATAAATGACATTTTTTCAAAACAGTTATCAAATTTCCTACCATCAAACATTAAACCGGCTTTCTACTACTACTACTACTACTACCATCACGCCATTTCCCCGTAGGGGTAGGCAGAGAGAATGGACCGCCACACGCGTCTATCCTGGCATACAATCCTAGCCTCTTCCACATTCATACATCTTGTCATACATGCCCTTCGGTTCTGTCTGCTTTTGACATGACCAGACATAAGATTTTGGTTTATCTGATCATGCCACGTCTTCCTTGGTCGTCCTCGTCTAACGTTGCCGTTCATTTTTGCCATATATACTTGTTTTACCATTCTCTCTTCGTCCATTCGTTCTATGTGACCAAACCATCTCAGAGACCCTTTCTTAATCTTATCAATTATACTTGTCTCAGATTTACACTCTCGCCTGATTTCATCATTCGTAACCCTGTCATACGTTGATTTCCCACACATTCGTCTAGGAGATCGCATTTCAACCGCGTTCACTCGGCTTTCATCCTTCCTCTGCCAGTTCCGTGTTTCACTTGCATAATAAGTGTTGGGACTAAAACTCCGTTGTGCACTGCCAGTTTAGCTTCGATTGACATATTTTTATTAGAAATTACTGTGCTCAGTGCTCCGTTCATTTTGTTGCCCGCATTCACTCTTCTTTCAACATCTTTTGCTACTCTTCCATCTCTTGAAAACATGATTCCCAGATACACAAATTCTTCTACTTGCTCGAGACATTCGTTGTTTACATTTATTATGCAGTCAGTAACCTCACTATCCCTTTCAAATACCATCACTTTAGACTTACTTTCGTTCATCGCCAATTCGCTCTCCGGGCATACATCATACATTCTAGAGACTATTTGCTGCAAATCAATTACCTATCTTTTGTAATTCGGTTTGGTTGTTAACTGCTTCTTAATTAAATTATTTATAGAATTTACACTTGGTTTGCTGAACAAAATATGATAAATTAACTCAATTTTGTGTATAAATTTTAAATATCATGATATGTAGATTATCCTAAGATTCTATCACTTATTAATTTTAGAGTCCCAGTAACGCAGACCAGAAACCAATCTCTATCTAAAATTTCTAAATATTCCACTAAATCTTTTCAAAGTTCATTTGAAATTAAAGCCTGCAATATGTGTAATCATTAATTAAATTTTATTAATATTAATAAAATAATGATTGATTTGGTGTTTATTTTGTAGAACTCAATATTTAAACTTATAATATAAAAAAATCAAACAAAATTCAAACATAAATACCTTAATTCCCCATTACCTATTAAACACTTAGCCTCGCCCTAAACCATTGGTTTTTCCCCTTAATTATGATTAATGTACATGCTATAGTTCATAAGACTATTTTTATTTTCTACTTAAGTACCTTGAATTATATAACTATATAAGGACATTCAATCCATCTAATCTTCACATTCGTTTGTAAAATGCCCTTACAAGGCGAAACAATTGTCACGAAATTTTTGTTTTTATATTTGTAAAAATAAAATAAAGTGTTCAGTAGACTCAAATCAGTGTTTGATTTCTAATATTATAAGTTTTAATAAAATATCTTTAACTTCATTTTAAAATTAAATTTTCAAATAAAATCCAGTTGTGATGTTTTATCTTTAATCCACAGCCTATATTGTTAATATTCAAAAGTAGATTTTACATTCAACATTTACATTTTGAGTAATATTATAAGTTGTGTATGATTGCTTATTTGATGTTATGTATAATTTTTATGTGACAACATTTACAATAACAATATTATGTGGAAGCCTCTTATTGTACTTTATGATATGTATTTATCATATAAATGTATAATTTTCTAAGCTTTACAACTTTTTAACTAATAATGAAAACTTAATTTATAAAATATTTAATTTAAAAACAAAAACGCAAACTTTTAAACAAATATTTATATTCGACTCCCACAGTAAATAAAGCAAATCCACGTAAACAATGGAGGCGGATTCTTTTTATAAATGACATTTTTTCAAAACAATTATCAAATTTCCTACCATCAAACTTTAAACCGGCTTTCTACACAACTAATAATATTGGAACATTGTTAAAAAATCACAAAGACAAAGTCCATAAATATAATAAATCTGGAATATACCAATTCAATTGTAATGATTGCGATGCAATCTACATTGGAAAAACTAAAAGAAACTTTAAAATTAGAGTAAAAGAACACTTAAGATGCTTAAATAATAATAATTTTTCCGAATTCGCAAATCATCTGATAGAAAATAATCATAACTTCAATAACACTGGATTAAAAGTACTTCATGTTGAAAATAAAATATTAAAATTAGACAACTTAGAAATCTTAGAAATTAAAAAAGCGATTCATAATAAGAAAACAATAATTAATATCCAAATAAACAATATTTCTTTTAGTCCTCTCCTGTCTTTCTTCGAAAATAAGGATATCAAATTACCACCCGTGTAAGAAAAAAACCACTTGATTTATTGGGTCCACGTGTAGTATTTAGTGAACATGATAGAAATAAAATAAAAAGGAATCAATTCATTAGTTACGTAAACCTTGAAAAAGAAGCTTGTTTGCTTTGAAACCGGTCGGTGAAAAATAAAAATTAGTAGTTAAAAACAAAGTTGTTTTTATTTATTGTATTATAATGAATAACCACAAAGTTAGTGCTTTAAATATAAACTTTATTTTATTTATTTATATTTTTTTCCATTATGAAGTATGATTAATAATAAACAAAAATTGACCTCACTGGGGTTTCCCGTGCCGAGGACGCTTAAGAATATACTTTTTTTTAATGGATTACTTAAAGGACTAGACAGGAAGCTGGAATATGTTTCCCAAATCAAAATATAATTTTGATTTCAAGTCCTTTCTCATTTCATTCATGTAGGTATGTTTTAAAATCTTTATTTATATATTTTTAATTTTTAAACCCAAAATATTTTGATGTGACTCGACAATTGATGTAAAAGTATGTACTATTATGTATGAAATAAATAATACACTGACACTCCGGAACGTGCCTGTGGGCCAGTGGAGTGGCTACATCCATAATTTAAAAGGAAAAGTTATTGAATATACCTATTGTATAAAAATATTTTTTGCAAACTACGTATTCGTATTTTATATCGGATTACATGAATAAGTTTTTAAAAAATTAAAAAATTATCTTTTTATAAATTTAATTTATCTGTACGTGTAATGTCACCGAACTCCTCCTAAACGGCTTAACCGACTTACGTGCGGTTTTCAGAGAAATATAGATCTTTGCGCTGTGCGTGTTCGTAGATATTAAAATCTTCAATCCAATATGTAAAAAAGAACTAAGGATCATAAATGTTTTATTCATCGATATACCAGGATTGCATTCGAGGAGAATGCATTTACAAAAAAATGGAATGATGTTGTTTTTTGTGTATAAAAAAGTTTGTTTTTAATGTTTACAAACAGCATTTGTTTTTTGTGGATCTCAATCAGATCCTTAAATTTCTTATAGTTTCTATCTATTTATTAATTTTGACTGAATTTTTGGTAAAACTAAAATAATTTTAAATTCAATACATTCTTAAAAATCGTATTCCAACATAAGTACACCCTTCTGTTGGTGAGACGACCGGAGTTTGGCGTTTGCAAAAAGAATGCCATCGAGATGCGCTGCGATTGTTGCAAGAACACAGTGTCGTATGCACCCTTAAGTGCTAATAAGGTAATGGTAATGATGAAAACAAATAATAATGATTAATAGTGCTTAAAACGGCCGCGTGGACCGCTTTATGTCCTGCAATATGACGCATAAAAGTAATTATGGTCTTATGTCAAAAGTACCATCTCAAAGAAAAATAGTCCTTAAGAAACAATGTTTGAAATACTGTTTTCCAAATCAAGAATCTTCAAATAATTTGTGTAATCTGCAAGTTTAAACAAGAGAAAAACCCGCGCTGGAGTTAATACATTCAAAATAAAGTATACTTATTTGTATGAAAAAATAAGCTGGAATAGTTGGCTAGTTTCTTAGCTCACCTCAGGCGCTGGGCGCGCTTTAATCAAATTAATATTTACAGTAGGATAAAAATACAAACGGTGGAAATGATTTAAAATAAATGGTAATTATTTAATTGTTTTTCTGTAAATACAGTTACAATAAAACATTATTATGGTTGGTCAAATATAATGGTAAGCTGCGCATAATCGCTTCTATACTCGGTTTGCCCCTGCCAACAGGACCGGATGATTCAGTATTCATAGAAAGGGTAAAAAGGAAAAAGAACACAGGATGTTTTCATAAGATTGATTATGATATCAGCACCACAAAGAGTAATACCTGATTTTCCATTAAATTTATCATGATCTGATAAAAACTGAATAGTTCAATGATCCGGGATCCCATGAAGATTTTGAGCTCTACCGATTAATGGGAAATATTTCCATCGTGATTGCCAAGCATCATTTTTTTATCTGACTGAGACACATTCGTCGATTGTTCTCACAGTTTAAAAATAAATAAAATGCTACATAAAAATATATCATTTTGTGAATACGGAATCACTGAGAGTAATATGTCTCATTTTGAGAATGTTCTCTATGGCAACTTTAAAAACCCAGCAATTTATGAATTTGAACATTAGGGAATGTAACCTTAAAGGCATAATTTGCATCCCATTACACCCTAAGTATCGCAGTACAGAAATGTCCCCAAGAAGTATCATTTGCAAATGGTAATTTGCACCAAAAAGTCGTTTTACCTAATGAGTTAAATCCCAACTAGAGAATTGGATACAATCAAGTGTCAAATATTCACAAGAAAATTTTATAAGTCAAAGATTCGGGATTCGGTAGTTTTCACCAAATATTTCTTTGCGATATTTTTTTAAAATTAAGATACTTTGTTGAAGCTACGCTTAAAGTTTTGAAAATAATAAAATGTAGAAAACCGATAGAGCAACGGACACGAAGGAAATAATATTGATTAATATATGTTACAGCACTGCTGGGCTTATGACCGGTCATTCGCATGTTTAAGTAATATTTTTTTAGGGAGATATTGTGATACCGAATACCGATAAAAATATGGGAAATAGATTTTGAAAAATTAATTGTATTTCAAAATCAATATGTGCATGGTGAAAAAATGTTTTCATTCATAATTTTTTTAATGGAATTGTTTATCGTGTATTGTGGGAATTGAAAACTATAAATATTAATAAGTACAAAAAACAAAAAAAGTTCTCGACAGTATTTCATGGATTTAAATTGTAAAAAAAGATATATATCCCTATTATTGGTTCCTAGTTGTATTAACTTTTCAATGCCCATTTTTTCTAATTCTAACTGAAAACATATTTTAATGTATGTTGTTTGCAAATACTGGGAAAAATAATGAATAAGAAAAAGTTTTACTTGTTCAGTTTTAATTTCATGTTTTAGTTTATGTGGACAATATGCTACACCGGGCATTAAAAGGTTAACGTAAGGAAAACAAGAATTAACGATCCTATGAACATCTTTTTATGTAATAATAAAAGTTGCGGAAACAATTATAACTTATAATCTTTAAAAAAACACAAAAAAATTACCCTTTGTACTTTAGGTAAATTTCACTTTTGACAGAATACTTCCAACTGACTTTTTCTTTCAAATTTTATCGAAAAACTTTACTCTGGTGGCGACTTTTTAAAATAAATTACGAGTATAATGGCTAGTATGTATACAATATAATAAACTAGTCGCTGAGTGATAGACATGTTAGAAATCGCTTTTTTTATCGGTATGTAGCAGATCGTCTACATTGGACATTATCCATCTATCACTTTATTAGAAAATTTTTCATAGGTGACATCTGTTGATTGGTAAAGCACAATATTGCTCAGTGACCTCGGTTGCTAAATCAAACTTAATGACGAGTGAAGAGACAGAATGAGAAACATTCACCGAACATTGACAAAATGGCATAAACTTTACCATCCAACTTCTATTGATTGCTTTATTATGTGAGTGAAGGTTCGAGAGATTCAACAGAGAACGAAGGGAGTTGATTAATTAGTTTTTGATGGCAGATGTAAATATTCTTTAGTTTTGTATGGAACACTAATGGTTGGAAAATAATATCTGCAAAGTAAACTGAACCACTATTTTATTGAGTACCTACCACGACTTAAAAGCTGAGGACCCGTCATATTTAAGAACTAATATCAACCTAATAATTTATTATTAACATAAAAATTTTTATTTATCATTGGCCCTATTTTTTCTGAAGCCGGCTTAGCTTGAAGATTTTTAAGTGGTTTATTCTTCGGCTAAAATAGAAATTTATTAAAAAGCAGAAGAATCCACTTTTAATTAAGTATAAACCTTGCATATAATAAGCAATTGCGTAATATATTGTCCATTGTGGATACTTAAAGTATATACTATCGTTTGTGCAACTCTGTTTTAGCCTACGGTTGTATTTGTTGGGGAGGAGCTGCCAAGACTACTCTTGATCCCTTGGTTAATGTACATAAAATAATATTAAGGATAATATTGCGAAAACCGTACAATCATCCGAGTGAAGGTCTTTTCAAATCCTTAGACGTCCTTGACTTAAGACAAATCTACATAAAAAACTTATATATAAATATAAAACTGTTATACTCGACGTTCACAAAAATAGGAGCACTGAGGTGGTTGTGAGTCGTGCGCACTCAACCAGGAGTACGGTAAGAAACGATTTATTGATTCCAATAGCACGTACAGTGGTTTTACAAAAATCATTCGATAACCATATTTGCCGCAACAAATCGGATTCTTAGAACAGGCATTTGCCAATATAGGAACCGATTGCAATATAAGGCATACTAATACTTATGGCTTGCCGACCCTTCATAAACTGAGCCTACTCCCAGTACAAGCAAATTTGTCAGAGTGTTTTTGGTGCCATTTTGTAAAATATTAATGTTTGTATAATAAATTTAAAAAAAAAAAAAAAATGCAACTTCCATCTTAAAAGAAACGAAAATAGATTTAATAAAATAAGTCAAAGCAACTTTGTTTTTAACCACTTCTTTTTTATTTATTCTACTGACCGGTTTCAAAGCTGTACACTGTACAGGCTTCTTTATCAAGGTATACTTAACGAATGAATTCAATCCTTTTTTATTTTATACTATGCAACGCCTAAAAACAATTCTCCAATTTTTAAACTACTTGATTTAGATGCTATTTTTGCATTCATTTTACCGGGCAGTTTATTATCGAAGTAGGTACCTACTTTACTAATTTAAAACTCAATACAAAATATTATTTTGTTTTTTTCTTCTATGGTATTACATCTCATTAGCTGTCATTTTTTGGAATTTAGATTAGTCATTTTACAATAATTTTTCGCAAAATCAATCTATTCACGGACATGAAGATCAGAAATCCATTAAAGATGTAAACCACCTTCGGAGTTCCTCAAAAGCCTTTGGATTAGCAGAATGACAACCACCGCCACCGGCAATGCTGGAAGTTCTGTAGAAACCAAACCTCCACTCAGAGAACCAGTCATCTTAAACGTTTATGACATGATTCGGCTTAACTCTTGCACCAGCAAAATTGGCTTAGGGGCGTTTCACAGCGGTGTCGAAATATATGGTGTGGAATATGTGTATTGCGGACATCGTTTCCCCTTTACTGGTATATTCCAGATCTTTCCAAGAAGCGCTCAAGATCATGGCCGGCGCTATCGTTTCAGACAACGCCTTCCCATCGGTTCGACAGACTTCACATGCTTTGAAGTTCGACTAATTCTCATTCAGCTTGGCATCCAATTCCAGGGTAGTAAATATCACCTGTTGAAGAGAAACTGCAATCATTTTTCTTCGGAGTTTTGTAGATTTCTCTGTGGAAATGACATACCGGCGTGGGTGAATCGCTTAGCCGTGATTGCGTCTTACGTCCCATTTTTAAAATACTTACTACCAAGACGGTGGATGGGTCCAGGACCTCACTGATCCTATCTGTGGCACCATTTGCTGAATCAAAATTGTTACGATGCTTAGGTGTATCGACATTCGCAGTTTTGTATTGAAAAGACTCACAAACATTATTATTCACATTTTTTGAAAATTATGTTGATCACAGACCACTGACATATTAATACATGGACGCGCTATATAGAGTAAAATATTTTTAAAAGTAGTGTCATGAAAACGTACCCATAGTTTCGGAGTTTGTTTATGTAAACCGTGGTATTCTGGATCTTCTCTACCTCCCAGAGATAAATTAATTTAAAGATTTCAATTTTTCTATACTTTATAGAATAGCTACACTGATGATTAAACGTCAAATGGTGTATAAAAGTGTTTCAAAAACGGAAAAAAAAACTAATATGGTTTGATCAATTCAACCTCATTAAGTGTGTTGAGTAATGTATAAGATCACAATAATGGTCTAAATGAAAATTTTCATATTTAGTTGCACGTATTCGTATTAATTTGTTTGACGTTTAATCATAAGTTTGGCCATTATATGAAGCAAATAAATAAATAAAAACTTCGAATTAATCTCTCTCTAGACAAGATCTAGAACATCACTCCAGGGGTGCATTCAACAATCATGCATATGCTACTAAGAATTGGAGGATACTCATTTTTGGTATATGAAAAATATTGTATTTTTACGTAAACAATCAACATTAGTTTTTGTTGGGTCCCAATCAGATTATTTTCTTATTACTTATAATTTCGACTAGTTTATTTCTTTTCCCTGGATTTTTGTGAATGCAAAAACAGTATTATGAACTCACTTTATTTATTATATTTTAAAAACGTATTCCTATTGGTGCGGCCTTGTACGTAAGCAAAGCTTCGCAATTGCGCCGCAAAGCGTAGTTTGACGTTTACAAAAAATAATATTTCAATTTGAATATCAATTGTTTTAAGCTTTGTTAATCAATCTCGAACAAATATTTACCAATTCAAAGTTACACCATCTTCTTTACAATGTTTATCCCAACGTTTTTTACATGCTTTTATGACACTAACGGACATTTTGATTACGATTCTAAACGTCACGCCTGGCTGGCAGTCGATGAACGACTAAATACTCGTTGGGCATGACTGAGCATTTGAGCACAAGTTAAGTGTCATCATTTTTGAGGGCTCAGGGCATGTGTATGTGTATTAATATGTCAGTGTCACATTTAGAAAATTTCCCTTAAACAAAGTGTTATTTTGTTTTACTACAGAAATTATGCAGTCTTACATAGTTATGAATTGAATAAAGAAAATAAATCAAGAAAAAATATCCATAAAATAAAACAAATACTTAATACTTAAAACAAAGTTTTTATTCGTTGTCATAAATAATGTATGTTACTCTGAATACACAATGTTTCAAATAAAGTATTTTTTATCTTTATATTTAAGTCCATAGATTTTTGTATTCCAGTATGATTATCCATAAAAAATACTACGGAAAATGATTTCCGTTTTTTTTATTTGCATATTTCAATCAGTCCACCTTTTTTTAAATATCTCCACAAAGACCTCAGTAAATTATTATTAAATACTGATGCCTATAGAGATATGACTAACTTTTTTATATTCATAAATAATTATTCATAATAATCATTATTTCCTTTCCGTACCTAGTGGACCATAGGGCACTGCATGGATACATACATTGCAGCGTATCTTGATTATTTTTATCATATGAAGCAATTAGTCTCACGATTCAGGTACCAATCCAGGGACCAAATATTCTAGTGTAAAATATATATATGTTTTATATCAACCATGTCGGAAACCGAACCAAGACCTCTGGTATGGTAGGCGAACGCGCTGACCATTACACCACGAGGCCGACATAAATAATTAAGAAGTCGGTTTTTGGTTGGTTAAAAGGTATTAGTTAGAGCATTAAGGACGCCAAAGTACATTTTGTATAATGCCAGTACTCCTTTATGGGTGCGAGTCTTAGCACCTTACCAAAGCTCAAAACACCTCACTTCTTAGTTTTGAGAGTAAGTGTTTGAAAAGAATATTATGTAAAAGGTGGTTTGATTTTAAAACTAACATTGAAAACCGAGAACGGACGCAACAGCCTCCTACAACGAGCGTCTTGAGGATGCGGCGATGGACCTGCCTTAGATACTTGCTGTGCGCCTCAGATAAACCAAAATCCAAGTTGCCTCTTCTTTAAACCTGCGAGTTCACGCCGTCCTAGAAGGCCGTCGATGACGATCTTTCGATTTTACTCGGCGAAACTAAGGGCTGCTGGATTGACGTTGGAGGAGGCGAGAGTACTGGCTGGCGAAAGAGTCTCCTAGAGGAGTCTGGTGCTGTTGACATGCTCCACTCAGGAGTGGATGTGGAAAAGAAGATAAAAAGAAGTATATAATATTTTTGTACGTAGTATTTTTTATGCCTGCAAAAAGCTTCTGAAGGCCTTCAATGACGATCTTTCGGTTATATTCGGTGGAACTTAGGGACGCAGGATTGACGCGAGACGAGGCGAGAGTGGCGATAGTCTCCTAGAGGCGTCTGGTGATGTCCACATGCTCTATTTAGGAGCATATGCGGAAAATAAGACAAAGCTCTTGAGTGCAGTCAATTTCACAGTCTGAACAAAATACAAACTTTATTACCATGAACAATATAAAAACAATTCGTATCGTACAATTATTTATTCAAACCCAAAAAAAAGAAAAACTAAGTACAAGAATTGTTTATTTATATATACTTATTCATATGAAGATACATGTTATTTAAAAAAATATCGTATTTCTAACGATGAGGCTAAGATACCCGTGTTGAGTTGAAATACAACATAATAGGAAGTGAAAGCATGCATATTATTAAATAATACTACAAATAAAATTTATAACATAAACTTTATTAAATATCTGGACAACACGCTTAAATTACTGTAGATAAATCTATGCAATGTCTCGCAGCAGTCTTCTGCAATGGTCTCTTTCCTTAGGCAAAATCCAAACTTATACGATTATACTAAAAATGGCTTTTGTTTTGATGAATTTAATGTGTTCATCCAGGACATTGAACGCTCTTGAGGCGACGAGCAATATTTTTTCTGAGTGAAAGTCGTACGTGTTCTTGGTATTAAATAATTCAAATTACAGGAAAACCTCGCACGAGCATTCTGCTGGGATCTTCTCTTGTAACCACATTACCAGAAATGTGTAAATGACTTATAAAAAAATCGTCTTTATCCAGTACTTTCATAAATTGAAACAAAATGAAAATAAACTGTCTTTAATATTATTTGAATTAATGATTATAACAGTCGACTTAACACGCAACTTTCTAGATGGTCGGAACACAAAAAAAATTGGTCTTATAATGGATGGATATTTTTATTTAAATAATGTCCCTTTGGCGGTTTCATTTGTATGCAATGCCTAAACAGGGGTGACTGGATCCACCCTGCAGTTGTTCAAGAAGCGTATTATTAGAGATTCTTAGTCATCGTTTCTTATTGCATTTTTTTCATTTGTGCTTGTTCACAGGTTTCCAACAGCTCAAGTCCCACGTTAATTGAGTCAGTGACCCTTAAACATCCCTTAGTTTGGCGTAATGTTTGTTTAATGAAAATTGTGACAAAGGGTGCGGGATTTTGTTACAGACTCCTCTTCCTGCCCCAATTCAACGAGGGATATTTGTTTTTGGTAATTAATCGCTCGGCGATAAATTCCTTCTTAAAGTTCAAATATATTCACACATTTAGACCTAAAATCAGAAATACGTTTACATGAAACCTTTCGTAAAAAATATTTTCGTTTTAATGAATTATCATTAAAACGAAAATTACATTATTAACATACACTATTTTTATGATAACTCACAATTCGAGACTAGTGAAAATTTACTTATCTGCTTTACTTCCATACTTCTATTTGCTCAAAAAATTCCTTTTGTTTGCTTAATAATATATCTTGATATTTTAATTTTTTTTCCAAATTTTTTTTTTCGTTTTATATAATTTAGTACTCCTGTATTTAGAATATTTATTGTTACTTTAATTTCTTACTCGATAAACCATATAAACAACTCTTTGGTGCGAAGTAGACTCGAGAGTGGCTCGATGATTTGGGGGCCACATGAACTGAAGTTCTCCCTTATGATAGAGAAAATCCAAAAGAAGTTTCTGAGATATCTCTACATAAGAGAGAGTGCGGGTATTGTATTTTTACAAATATGAAAACCAAAATTTCCTGACAATTGTTTCGCCTTGTTAGGGTATTTTCAAACAAATGTGAAGATTGGATGGATTCAATGTCCTTATATAGTTATATAATTCAAGGTGATAGAGAAAATCCAAAAGAAGTTTCTGAGATATCTCTACATAAGAGAGTGCGGGTATTATCCTTGGCTCTACCCGACCGAGTTTTTCCAGGGTATGCTCGGCTACAACAGTTTAGAGACTAGAAGGAATGTGTATTTGACTACACATTTTTATCGATTGTTGCGCGGTATGATCGATAATTCTGAGATTATGGTGAGCATTGGTTTGAATGTTCCTGATAATTACCTAAGACAGCGTCAGCAAAGATTGTTTCATAATCTGATATACAGAATCACCCTGTCTGTTGGAAGGGCTACCGCTATGCTGAACAACATCACTCTGGATATTGATATATTCCATGTATCCGAAGGGGTTTTCTGGGGCAGAATTCTCCTACTACTTTGACATGAATCTCTTTCATGTATTTTTTTTCTTTTTTATAAAATGTACGTATTAAATGTATGTTTGTTATGTATATGTTATATTTAAATAAATGAATTTAATTGAATTTAATATGTCTTAATTATCATTTCAAGTATGTTTTTGTATTATTTTCTATTGATTTCAATAATTCTTTTATGTATATTTGATTATGTAACTTAATGAATCTTCTTGGGAACGATATTATTTATTGTTTTATTTATTATTATTTACAATTTAGTTTTCTGGATTGGGATTGGTATCACATGTTATTACAATTTAATTTATTTTTGTTGGGACGCTGTTAATGTACTGCAAGACGTTTTTTTTATTATCATATTATTTATTGCATAAACAAAATTATAATTATACAAAGTTGCTTTTACTCTCTAACTATGGTTATTCACTCCGTTCTAAGACAGTAAAAAAAATATGAAAACAGTAATCAACATAAATAAACAGTTATAAATATAGTGGAAAAAGGGAAACCATGATCAAAGTAAAAATGGAGTAAAAACATGGTAAAAATGTGGCAAAAACACTGTAAAAAATGAAGCAAAAACAAAGTAAAAACATATTAAAAATACTAAAAAACATTTATAAAAATATATAAATATATAAAAATATATTTTAAAACCCAGTAAAATGCGAAGTAAAAACAGAATACATAGTAAAAAGATATTTAAAGTCAGACCAAGAAAAAAATGTATGTGTATTACAAAAAGAATATTTAAAAAAACTTAGTAAAATACTGTGTAGAAACAGAAAAAAATCATAGTAAAAAATAAAGTAAAAAATGTTTATGTGTATAGTAAACAAAAGATAGTTTTTTATATAAAAAAAATATTGTAAAAAAAATTAAAAAGTAATGAGGATCTTAAAAAATTAAATCCGTAAAAAACACGATTGATCGTTGATCTCGTGTTCCTCAGAAGGTAATGCATTTTTTTCAATAGAAAACGCAGACAGACTTCTTGGAGTCATGACTCTATATTTCAGGTGAAATTATTTAGCACGTGTGTGTCATCAATCATGGACTGTGAATCCCACAGAAGTAAAAAATAAATTTTGAATAAGGTAAATATATATTCTCCCCAAATACTCTCTTGTTCATAATAATACAAAAATGTGCATAATTTATTTATATAAATCGAAATCTCGGACTTCGCCTTATTTAAATTCTTCTAGTATGAGATAAAGGGAGGATCTCAAATATTATCTTTGATTTTCAAAAGAATAATGAATTATTTAAATGTAAAAAGGTAAGCCCTTCAGCGACTTTTTGATTTACCTAAATTTCGTTACGCTCAGATGGGTTCATCTTGAGAGGCTCTTTACTCCATTTGATATTTATGTAAAATGGATTTCAACTAATGTTTTGAAACTCGACAAATGGGTATGCTTTTAAACACAAAAATCTTTCTTTTTTAATAAACAAGGAAAATCTCCGAAATACATATTATTTAAAATTAAGAAAATATATATTTCTTCGGTACTCATGGAAAACATTGTATATTTTGTAATTTAAGGAAAGGACATTACACTCCCCATTGTTGTACGCAAGAATTATAAATATACATAGGGCCTGTAAATGCCTATACTTCCATATCATCATCATCATCAGGTTTTAAATTTCTTTGTACTATATATTTGCTTGCTATCTTATTTCAGTTTTATGCACATATTATTTATTTATTTAACTTTTTGTACATAATGTTATTTGTACATTGGCGGGCTTATTGCCAAATGGCAATTTCTTCCAACCAACCAATAAAATAAAAGTTTTATTTTTATTATTCAAGTTACAGAACATATTCTATAGAAAAAAAAAAGATTAAAAAGTTAAAAATAGAAATAAACGTATTTGTTCATAAATTACCTTAAATCAAAACTATTACTCAATGGGGAAAAGGAAAAAAGCGGAAAGAGGAAAAAGGATAGGAGGAGAGATTAAGGAAGAGAAAGGAGATGTTTCTTCAGACGTGATTTAAACAGGGATAATGTAGTAACATCTTTGATGGTGGATGGGAGATGATTCCACAGTCGAGCCGCATGGACACTATATGAGTTAGAGAAGAAAGAGGAATTGTGTATGGGTATTAAGAGAGTGCCTTGAGAATGAGAACGAAGATGTAAACCATGAACTGATAAGCGTTGAAATTTTTCACACAGGTATATAGGAGCGTTAGGACTATGAAGTACATTGAACAGAAGTGAGAGGGAGTGATAGTCTCTCCGCTGTCTAATTTTGAGCCATTTCAGTTGCCTACGATAATCAGAAATGTGGTCATATTTCCTAAGACCAAAAATGTACCTTATGCATGTATTCTGAAGTCGTTCAAGTTTATCGAGTTGTTCACAGCTTTAATCAGACATGGAAACATCAGCGTAATCTAGAATGGGTAGTAGTAATGCTTGTATAAGAGTGCATTTATTACTAATGGGTAAGAATTTTTGCAACCTTCTAAGTGAGTGTAGACTGAAAAATATTTTGCGGCTTAATTCATTAGTATGAGCTCGCCAGCAGAGATGTTCATCCATTAAAACTCCTAGTACATATTATTACTTGATACAACATTATTATTATTATTACCGTACCTTTATATAAATATTACTCTATCCCAAAATGAGTTTGTCGTAACTCCTGGGAGTACAAAATAAAAAAATATATATGATTTAATAAATAAAAAAATAAAAAATCGTTCTCTTTTCGCAACTAATGGTGCATAGGGCACTACATTGGTACACCAATTGCAGCGTATCTTGATCATTTTTGTTCCATATAGGTAAAATGATCAGTCTTACGCTTTAGGAACCAGTCCAGGGACTTATATTATAAATATTCTGGTGCGAATCAAAAAAGTCGTGAATCGAACCCGAGACCTCTTGCTTGGTAGACAAACGCGCTGACCATTACACCACGAGGCCGACTTCCATATTCCCTTCTCTAAATTGGCCGCCACCCCTGTTGTACTTTGTTAGTCTTAATGAATCCCTAGAGGGTGAAATCCAGTCGTCTGTCTACAAACATTTGCACATACTCAAAATATTGAAATAAAACCAACCGGTCCAAGAAGAAGTTTAAAAATTACGTAACCGTTTTCAGGCGTTGCCAAGTATGTGAAATAATTTAATCAGATGAATCTATTCACAACAATAAAGGTTTCAGCTCTTTAACTTCACTTCACAAAGTAGTGAATGTTGCACATAGAGTAAAGTGATCACTTAAACCAGCCAATGATAGGGCGTTAGTCCTGTAAATGCCTGGACTTTAATATTTCCTTCTCAAAAATGTTATCCAGACTCATAAACTGGTTTTAGTGGCCACTTTACACACTGTGTAACATTCACTATTCTGCCTTTGTTTAAAAATTCACATTTCCTCATCTCCTCCATCTGTTGACTTTTTTGAAGTTAACGATCTAAAAAATAAGGATAAAAATTGTTTTCAGGCGTTGTCTAGTAGGTGAATTGGTTCAGCTGGATGAATCTCACCCACAGGATAAAGGTTTCAGCTTTCACTTCACAGATTCACTTCACTTTATTAGAAATCATAAAACTTTTAATTTTCTCTTAAATTTATCTTATTTTTATTTTCTAACATTATATATTCAGCAATTTAAAACTATAATTTAAAATATTTCTTTCAAGTAAGGCGGAATAAAGAGTGTATCTCCCAGATACATTTATTTATTAATTTATTTATTTATTTATTCATTCAAAATTACAAAATTAAATATTTATGAACTTTTAAGGCTTCTTAGGCTATGCCCGTGTCAAGCCACAATAAATAACAATAAAAATACATAGTAAAATTAATTAGATCAAATTATAATGACATAGAATCACAATCTAGAAAAAAAGGTAAATATAATAAATAATCAAATTCCAAAGAATACAATGCAAAAAAGATAATCAGAAATAATTTTTAAAATATAAATTATACAAATTAAGAATCACACATAATCAAATATACAAAATAGTGGTATCATTAAAATCAACAAAATAATAGTAAAATATAGTAGTATTAAAAAAATAAAAAAGTAATACAAAATAAGAGCATGATTTAAATCAACAGAAAAATAATATATATATATAAAAGCATAATTGAAATGATAATTGAGTTATGTTTTCTAGAAATTCACTCAATTATAGTAAGAAATAAAAGGAATTGAGAAAAAACATTGCGATTATTCTTGTCTCATTGGGTAATGCGACCATCGCAGGAAACAATATTACTTCTAAAAATATATAAAGTGCGTAATCAGGAATTTATTGTGGTTTTTTATGTATTTTTTTTTTCTATTTTATTAACATAAACGGTAAATCTGCCTTTTACAAACATTTATAATATTAACATATTTGGCTTAATATATATATATATATGTATATGCAATATATATTTATGTATATATTTTTTAAACAAGATTTATAAAAATAAAATAAAAATATACGGCATATTCAGTAGAAAGTTTAAATAATAAAACATTCTACAGTTAAACCACAAGAAAATCATAAGTTCTGTTTCACACAGCTAGGCAAAGTGAACAAAAAACTGTATTAATAAATATTATGAAATGCATGAATTAATAAAAATAATTACCATTCACTATCTTTGAAAAAGTTTAAAAGGTTTGTTCTATGGGAACAATACCCTACACTAAAAATATCAGATACGTAAGAATAACTATTGCCGAGTTCATGAAGTCTATCTACAAGTATACACTGTCCGTGAATTGTTGCTACAAAACGCTGGCACCTGTCTAGTCATTCTTCCAGGCACCCCGAAGTTGACGACAGATAATAGTTTAGGGCAATCCCGTATTGAAATTACAATTTTTAATAAATTTAAAAGGTCTTTATTTAATAATTTTAATTAAGTAATGACGGACTTATTTGCTAACTGAAATGTCTAATATTTTTTGCGTTCGAGAAAAATTTCAAGGTGGCCTTATGTTGGATCCCTTCGCATATCGGAATTTTTGGAAATGAAAGAGTTGACCACCTAGCAAAGGAAGCATGCCTTCATGGAAGCATCCCTCACTCCTTTAGTCATCCTACTGATGATTGCGTACCAACCATAATTAATAAAATCAGATCTGAGTGGACAATTTTTGGCAGAATTCTTCGACTGGGTTGTTTTATAGGAGTATACAATTCTCCATTCCCATTACACTATGGTTTGAAATCGAAAAGCAATCAAAATTGAACATCTCTTTTAATATCAAGAATGAGAATAGATTGATGTCTTTACTTCGGCAATGTGTCTTTGTGAAAATGACGATGAGACATTAGATCATTTGTTCTTTGACTGTCCCCTCTACGACAGAAGCGAAAGCGAAAAAATATTTGTGAAGAATGTAATACGTTATAATACATACTTTTTAACGTAAAATTTTACTCGCCCAGAATGATTTAGATACTTTTTTACTTCTGTCTAAATTATTAAGGACAAACAATAAAAATATTTGAATTTGTTTAATATTATTTGGCAAATTCGAAAAATAAGTCTAATTGAATGTCCGTCTTTACTGTTGGCCCAAAATTTCATGTTATGTTTACGTTTTATTGTCACATAACTCTTTCATCCTGATTTTAAATACCTCACATTATAATATTATATATTTTAGTGTGTATGTTTTTTTTTGTTGTTCACGGAAGGGTATATTTTTTTAATTTCTAATTCTTGTTTCTAAGATCCAAAATCACTCGCAAACGAGTGGAGGCGTGTAAAAAAAAAGAAGAAAAAAAAGATAAATCAATAATTGTGTCTTTTTTATCTAAAATTTACATATAAAAACATACACACATACATACACATCCATATGCATACACACACATATATATATACATATACACATATATGCATATACATACACATAATACATATATATACACATAACATATACAATGTATAAAATATTTTTGTGAACCAGATATTATATTATTATCTTAAATATACTTACTGTCAACTAATTTTTATTGTTTGTTTTTAACCACAATTTGTTAATACCATTTTTTTATACGTAGAAGTATATGCATAAATATTTTTTTTTTGTTTAAATTCTTTGCAAGTTATTTACAATTTGCTTTTTAATTAGATTACTTTTTTTATACCCATTTTTTTTTCTTTTTTACTGTGTAAAGTGTAACTTTTTTATTTTGCATGACAGTATGCTTTTTATTGTTTCTACATGAATACAAAAAGCGTTGATTATTTTTCAAATTATTACTTACTATGTTTGTACTTAACAGTATATTTTTTGTAAATGCCTCTAGGGCGTATTGTAAAATTAATTAAATAAAAAAATATTATTAAAGAGATACATGAGAAGAAAAAAAAGTAAATAAAGTATAATATTAAGAAATTTTATAACCGTTTGAATACTTAACCTATAATTATATAAAGACAGACGAAATATATCAACATCACCATACTCGTTACCTAGTCGGTATGGTCTAGGTATTGGTGAATTGTAATGATAATTATGACTGCCAGGAGATTAACTCATGTGTGGCTATGCGGTAACGGATGTCTACCTCGGGTAAAAAACATTTAATAACTCTCTTATTTTTTTAAATAACCAACTCATATTTTTTGTAATCTTTATATGGACTTTTTTACACCAAAATAAGGAAACATTTTTATAAAAAATGCACGGGCTTTTTCTATTAAAAAACATTTTCTTCATTTTGTAAAATAAATTAAAACAAACGAAAGAGATGCCAGTATTATAAGTGGTTTATTAAATTTTATAAGAAAGAGCACGAGAATATAGCATATCAGAAGACCGACAAGGACACTATTAGTTAGGGGCGGAGCTTGAGTGACCGAGAAAACAATACCGAAAGAGTACGATACAGAATTATACCACTTGTGGGACAGAGAACACATTAGTCGCGTGAAGTTTTTTGTAGTATATTGAGCTGACGCTGTATTTAACACACCGTGTTCCCGAAATGTTTCTACAATTTATTCACAATTTATCTGATTTAAATTACTTTTTGACAATTCTTGATGGAATTTCATTGTAATGATGTAATATTTACATACATTTACATATAAGTTATTAATCAAAAATAATTGGTACACTTTCACTCATTTCCACACTTAAGATAATATTTTGATTTCTGTAAATCATCCTTACATTGTATAATATTCGCCAGTCTGAAGATGTCCATTAGAGGATGAAAGCGCTAATTGGTCAAACAAATAAGTGGAAGTGTGCAAGGATTTTTGATTAAAACCTTATATGTAAATATAAGTTATTACAACATTACATAATTTATCATGTCGCTCATCCGGTGCAATAACGACATAACTGCAGTGAATATGATTTTATTTTATTAAAGATTGTTATAGTCATAAATTACTTTTTAAAATATATTTTCACAATTTTTTTGAATATTACGTTAGTTTGGACTGTTAATTTGTTAACGGATTGCAAAAAGTTTTCAAAAATTACTTCAAATGATCTTAAAATATACCAATAAAAATATTAATACTTATATTTACGTCGTTGTTGTACTGGGATAATATATTTTTAGACAATTATGGCAAGTTATTACCTGTGGGTGAAAATAAGATCAACTGATAATATATATTTATTATTTAAATTTACTTATCGAAAGACTATTATCTCATTATTTAAAAAAAAAAATCTCAATACTATTTGACATTATTGGTTGATTATTTTAGTTAGGGTTCCTTTAATCATTATTTGGCTCATCGCGTATGATTGATACATCAGTACTCGAGCTACTCGATGATGAGCTTCAGTTTGATGATGACGATGATGAGCTTGATGTTGATATAAGGCTTCTTTTTTCCTTTTCTGCAGGCTTAAATTCATCACCACTATCAGTTAGCGAGAAATCTTCGTCATAATTACAGACATTACTCATCCAATCTCCGTTAATATTTTGTGGTGCTGATGGTCCTCCATCAGTTTTGTGGTCCTGAAAAATCACAGTAGGGTCGTTGTTACACAAAAAAAAATACAAATAGTTTGTCACAATCACCTTTATGTCTACACAGGCACAGACACAAGCGCTTTCGGCAGGTCCCCGCGCGCAACTTACAAATCAGGCGTTGTTGTCACTAGTACTTACAAAATTGTTCAAATTTTTCATTGGCACAAATGCTCCCTGGTAGTTTGTAGTCAAACTATCATTCTGCCGTTTTTGCACCGGATAAAACACGTATTTATAAGACTTGTGACATACTTATCACGGTTTTAAAAAAAAAGTTAGTTGTGTCGTTTTTGCCCCGGATGAGCGATGTCTCGAAATTTTAATAACAAAGAAATTGAGAACATTTAATATGCAAGTGATGAAAGTAACATGGAGATGGAAAATAGAGAAGATGTATTAGACGTGGAAGACAATATTGAGTGTGAAAATACAGAAAGTGAAAATGAGCCTTCCAAAGGAGTTTGAGGGGGGACCAAATTTTAGAATCAGATAATGATAATGAATAAAGAGAAACCGTTTTAGAGGGGAGCGAAAAATCCAGAAATTATACTTCACTACAACCCTACAAAAGTAGTTGTGGATATTGGAGACAAATTAACAAGATAATATTCTTGTATGAGAAAAACTTGAAGGTGCCTGCTTAGAGTTTTGATGGAGCTGATGGATATTGCTTGTTTAAACTCCTTTATTTTTATTTATTTGACACTTTATATATATATATGTATATATATATGTATAAATATATATATATATATATATATATACATGTAAGGGCGGGCATATTACCTTAAGGCAATTTCTTTCTACCTACTTAAACCGTTCAGTTTGAGAAAATTATAAATACATGGACATATTGAATCTTACAATTTTATACAAAAATTAAAAAGAAAGATTAACAAAATAAACATTTAGTTAAAAAATATATACTTTACCATGAAGAGCGGAGAGGGGGTGGGAAGGAAAGAAGAAGGATAAAGGAACAATTTAAATATTTAGATAGTGACATTTTAATCTTGACTTAAATATAAATAAAGTAACTGTATTATGGATAAAAAAAACACTGATTAGAGAATCAACGATAGAAGTTTAAGAATATTCTTTCCGCGGTCGTTAGCTTTACAATTTGTAGTTTCTAACGTAAATACACGTAAACATAGTGTGTGAAATTCCACCGAAAGCAAACGAACGCTACCGAAATGTTTTTAGAAACGCACTATTCATGTTCTTTCTCTTCTTGCACCAAACCATCAATTTCCATGATGTTGAATTGCCAACACACGAAAGTTCAGAAGATGTAACAAGAAAAACAGGATGGTGTAAAAATGCCCAAATAAACATAGTGCACGTGTTTTTTCTGAAACTCGTCGAAACTAAATCTGCAATATTTATCGACGTTAAAGGAAAACAATTGTGTGTTTTGAGGTGCCCAAAAAATTAATTAAGTAATTATAATGCTTCAGAGTTTTGACTCAATTCTTGGACAGGCTTTTATAATTTATATAAGCGTTTATTGAAGAAGCGATTTGTAATGACATTAAAAAGATTTTTCAACTCTACGTATATTTTTTGAAGTTATAACAAACTGTTGTAAAGTATGTTCAAAGCTTTTTTTAACCGTTAAATCTATTTAACGTTAAATCTAAATAACTTTGGTTCTAACCAAAGTTATTTAATTTAAAGTGTTCAAAAAATTTGTTCGTAACTAGTTTTAAAACACGTGTTTACGTTGTCATTTTTGTGTATGTGTAATTATGATTTAATTATATTACGTATTACGTACTATTATTATATTTCTTACAAGTTTTTTTTTGCTATTTTTTTAGGTATTATTTCAATATTATTCTAAGAATATGTTTTAACAGCGTTTTTATTTATTCTAATAAAATCTAGTATTTATTTGCAATAAAAATTTGATATTCTTTTTTGCATTAAATAAGAGTTGTATTAGCAAAGCATACTTTCTAGTCTCCCGGTTGATCTATTTCCGCTAAATTCAGTCGTAAATGTAATTCGGAATTCAGTCGACAACCAGACGCGAGCGGTAGCACTTGCTGGCGGGATTTTAAAAGGAATGAACACAATTTCTAACTTTATTTTGCATAAATATGCTTTAATTTTATATTTTTTATGTAACATCTTTGAATAAATATCATTTTTAACACATACCATTGTAAATAATTTGGTATTTTAGCTTACATTTCAAAATATCTCGACTTATGCTTGTGGTCACATTGTGTTACCACACCGGCTGCAAAGGGATTATTCAGCACAGTCTTTTAAGAGTTAAAAAAATAACGTTAGCTGCCGAGTTTTTCGAACAGGTACTTTTATGCGCATAACAATAAGCTACACACCTCAATGCGCGGTAAGTGGTTAATATCAATATTTCAAGTACACTCCGCCAGGAATCGAACCCGGAACATCAAGGATGGTAGGTGAACTATAGATTTATAAATGTATTTCCTGCAAGCTATGTCACATTATGTTTACCTAAGTTTTATCACGCAATATAATACGTAAGTTGAACGTTCGTAAGTCCGAATGTCCGTATTATGCAGGTACCGACTTGGCAAGCGCTCGGTTTGTGGGCAATTAGTTTTACAGTCCAGCTCGCCGTTATGGGGCAAACTGGCGCGCAATGCGATGCTACTTTGACCACTTATTCCAGGGGTCTTTGATTTTTTATCAATTATTTAAATTTCGCTAGCTTTATACTGCAAATGCATCCCGAGAATCGTAACCATGTTTGCTTCTGTTACAAAACTCTTTTGCTATTTTGCTTTTGTTTGGAGTTTGCATCTGTTGTGTGGAGCCCACAATATATAACAAACAAAGAAAGGATTGAAAATGTTCATCAAAAATATTTTAAATACCTAGATTATAAAAACAATAAAACGCTTTGCACTTACAGCCAATCTGCTAAACAAAATGGATTTTTCACCCCTGAAAATAGACGCACTATATCTTAACTATGCTATTTATATAAATTATTAAATAATAAAGTAGACTCTTTTAATATACTCTCTATAATTAGTTTTGACGTCCCCTTTCGCGTGACAAGAAATAAGTATTTATTCCATCTGCCAGTCTGTAGCACTTACTATGCACAACACTCTTTCCTGTATCGTTCTTGCTCTAACTTTAATGATTTTATTTCATCTATCGATATATTTATTGCCCCTTAATTTATTTAAAAATAAGAACTCATTTATTCTGGCTGCAATACGATCCCACTTGCTATTTAATGATGCTCACACTTACACACACCTGAAGACTTACTTCCTCACAAAGAAACACAAACACACCTCTACACTTACTCTGATACAAATACACATAAACACACCCTTTTGTTGAGCCACAATTTAATACGTATATTTTTTATTTAGAAACTTCGCTGGTCTGTCTTTAAACTGTATCTTTTTATCTTATTATATCATTGTCGACTGTTTGTTTCTGTAAAATAAATAAATAAATAATACATTTATAAAACATCAGGGTCTTGGTCCTGGGGGCGATTTCGATCAGGAAGATACAGAAGCCTTACTTTCACTTTGACGGTTGAGTTGAAAATCAATTTTTCCGAGCGATTACGAAGATACACTACCGACCATGTATTTGAGAGTTTTGAGGTAGTGGCACCAATACTCTATGCCCGGGCATATTCATAACTTCCACGTGGGGGGTGTTTTCGAGAAATATAGAGTGGCTCAATGGGAACCTAATGTTGTATGGACGGGTGCGCGTGAATTGATTTGAAGTTATATGAGAAAGATGGATTACAATTGAAGTTATTTATTGAGTAGATACACACGACTTACATCCTTACAATTTTGTACAGAAAGAATTTACTATAGTGAACGCTGGTGAGGAGCTGGTGGACGGGCGACACGAAATGCCAAGATGAAATGTAAATATTCTTTCGCTGCACGACGTTTAATTACTTGTCCGAGGTGACGTTGCGTCGGGTTACGCTTTGCGAGCCAGAACGGTGTTCGGCCTTGCCAACTTTACGGCTTGATGGTGATGACCTCCACAGTGTAAGAAAAAATGTATTGTTTTCATAATTTATTTATCCTTAGGGTACGCTTAATAGGTTTAATAGGGTGACCATTACAGGGGTTTAATTGATGTCCTGATGAAGAGACGGGTACGTCTTGAAACCGGTAAACATAGAAAAGTCGGTAAGTGGTTATATACAAATATTTAAAAACATCTGTTATAATATATTATAATATTTTCAATTTCTTTAGGTAACTTATTAGGTATACAATTTAAAACCTTCGTACACTGAGTACAAAGTTTCTTCTTATTTAATTATACAAGGTCTGCCAGTTTCGAAAAGTATTTGTCTCTTCGTCAGGACACAAAACAAACTTTTTTTATTTAACCTACATATATCCAGCTTGGCGACCTCTGTAGTACTCGATTGTATGACCCTCGCTAACGCAGTCCATGTAGTCAATTATTTATCAATGCGCATTAGAATGCCACCCCCTGCACACGACGTGGAGTTATTCCTGGTTTGTATGATATGCTTTAACTATATTCAAAGGTACTTTATGTCGGGTTCTCCACCACCCCGTCATTAAAGTACAACCAACCAGTCTGATTTAGCATATCAAAAAACATGCAATCTCCATTTATTAATTCATTTTTATTTTCCCATAAAACCCTTACCTACCTTAGAATTCCTTCATAATCGGCCATTCGAAATATGTTCCCTCAACCTGCGGCCAATTGGCATATCAATTAATTTAATTCATTAAATTTATTTGAAAAAATAATATACAAATAACAAATTAAAATTTAAGGCTGTTGTCTGTTAAAACGAACGCAAAATTAGGGAATCATTTGATCTTGCTATTTTAAAACAAAAGTTTTTTTTTAATCGCGCAATAATAAAAAACATAAGTTAGATAAAAACAAGGTATTTTTGTCAAAAAATATACTTAAAAGTTGTATGTAACTAAAATATAATTACTTTTAGACCGGCAGATTACGCCATTTCAAATTTAGACTAAACTTAGGTATCTAGGATTTAATAAAAACTGGAGAAAGTTTCAAACTAAAATTGGTTGTATATATAATTAAATATACATGTTATTTTACATTTTTGTGATTTCTTTACTTTAATTTTGTTTTCATTTTGCCACTGGCACTGGTTAAAAATACAACTTTTGTTAATTCAGTGGGAACATTGCTTTTAAGAGTTATTGATGCATAAGTTTGATAGTCGCAAAATGATTTAAAATCTGCCCCGAACAGAATAAGGCTGTGGTCTATTTTGAATCTCTTTGAGATTAAATCCGGCAGATGAAATTACCAGATTTCAAAATACACGGGTAAGTTTGGTTTACTGATGTTAATTCACCGCTTACTTTGAATAATATTGAAAACAGACTCTAACAAATGCACAAAAGAACTGAAAAAATAGCATCTAATATAAAGTTTTTATTTGAAGCACTAACTTTGTGGTTATTCATTATAATAAAATAAATAAAACAACTTTGTATTTAACCTTTAATTTTTATTTTCTACCTACCGGTTTCAAAGCAAACAAGCTTCTTCGCAAAATCATCTGATAGAAAATAATCATAACTTCAATAAGGACACTGGATTAAAAGTACTTCATGTTGAAAATAAAATATTAAAATTAGACAACTTAGAAATCATAAAAGTTAAAAAGTGATTCATAATAAGAAAACAATAACTAATAACCAAATAAACAATATTTCTTTTAGTCCTCTCCTGTCTTACTTCAAAAATATGATATCAAATTATTATTAATTATTCCTTATTTTTAAATTGGACGCGCCGTGGCGCAGTTGGTTAGACGGCTAACTGTGAGACTGGCGTCTCGGGTTCCCGATTCCCGCCAGTTGCAAGAAAGAAATCCAAGAAAGATTTTTTTTCAATTGGTCTGGATGTTGCGGTGTATTTTTAATTGCTCCCTTCCATATCCTCTCTTTCCTACCTGCTGACAATCCTTTGAAGTAGAGGCTTAGCTGGTTATTCCTTTAAAAAAAAATATTTTAAAAAGTACAAATAATTGTATTAATTATTATTATAAACTTAATACCTTTATATTCAGTGGTATGAACTACTTTTTATTTATTTATTAATGGCAAATTATTTACATAAAATTATACATTTATACATTGTTGCTTTGATTGTCTAACTATTGTTTTCGGGGAATCAGATTGAATAAAAAATCAATAAAAATGGTTTTCATAAAAATAAACTACTTTCAAACGTCACAGGTTCACGTGTTGATAAAACAATATAGGCCTTGTTATGGATTTCCGGGTTCCGGGAAGCTATGATTTTTGTGTTTTAATGGGGACTGGGTTCTACTTTTATATCTCAGAAAAACTCATAGACTTGAACACGCGTGACGTGACGTCACGGCGGTGTTATTTACAAAATACATACTCTAAAAATGATACTATGATACATAAAATACTTTTTTTTGCTTAGATTGATAGTTTATAAGAAAAAAAAATTGTTAATCGATACAGTAGTAAATTACAGCACAGGACACAATATTGTTGAAATTTAGAAAGGCATCGGCTCAGCTGTATTAAAAAAATATATATATTAAATCCTAACAACTACTACAGATGGTGATGTCCCTGTAGCTCAATCACAAATAACTATCGACGTGCTTAAAAACATGCTAAGCATTTGAGCGATCACAATGAACAATGATGAACATGCTTTAGTTATCGCAGTCGCAAGTCAACGCGAGTGTAATCTCTAAGTCAACGCGTGTGTTAGTTTGTTTTCCTCGAAAATAAATACGGTTCACTGGCGAAAAATTGGCGTTAACTATTAAATAAAAATAAGACAATGTATTGCATTTGCCAAATAGTAAGGAGTATATAATACAAAAAAGTGAAAATTAAATTACAATTACTGTAGCGACTGCTTTTTTTGACATTTGGCTTGTCAACCACCGCCGCCAGCTAAATTTAATAAATAACATGATAAATAATAATAAAAATAGCTGTTTCGGAATATTTTACATATTTACACCGTTGAAATTCAAATATGTGATTGCGCAGTAGGATTATACGTCGCAAAACGTAAATATTTCGACATTTAATATGAGGTGTTCACGGATGTTCCATTGTGATCGCGAATACGATAAACAATCATGGTGAGAAATTGTTACCATGTCACTTATTAGCACGTCGATATTCATTTGTGATTGAGCTACTGATGTTTTGACTGTTAAATTTAACTCCGTGTTCATTGTCATATTAAAGTTTACTATTTTTCTTTCGTATTTTAAATCGGCTTCTGTGGTAAAAAAAATAAGATAGCCTGCTCGCGTATCTCCATGACAATGTCTCAGGATAATGTTAAATTTTACAAATTGATATTTGCACGTTGAAAATAATTGATTCTTAGGACAAAACAATACCGCATTGTCCACATGATTTTTATTTAGTATTTTTTAGCGTTACACAAATGAACACATTTGTCCTGCAACCCTTGCTTACGTTTAATGAATTTATGTATTCACAAAATAGCTTATTTAAATATTCCGTAATATTTTTAGTGGTAATAAAATTAGATTTTATGTTCTTGTATAGTTAAGCGAGTGGGGGTAGACAATTACATATTATACGACTTAATTACATATTGTATAATTTTATGATAGAAGTTTGGAAGCTACGTAGTTTATCGCGAATTGTTTTTAGGAGGGCAGTAGTGAAATATTAATAAATTGGATAATTAGGCTTATTCTATATTTGTTTAAATTGCAAATTTTGATAGTAGATTCAAGTTCCATCAAGCGTATCGTCGAGGATTGCCCAGCAAGACGTTACCCTTGTGATCCAGTGGACTTCCTGACTACGGTTTCTGAATCGATAGAATATCTGGCTGCCCAAGATCATCATCGTCATCATCATTCCCTTTTCGCACCTAATGGTGCATAGGGCACTGCATTGGTACACCGATCGCAGTGTACCTTGATCATTTTTGTAACATGAAGGAAAGGTGATCAGTCTTACGCTTCAGGAACCAGTCCATGGACTATGAAATATTTTAGTGTAAAACACCTTTTTAAGTAAATATTTCATGTCAACCATATCGGGAATCAAACCTGAAACCTCTTGTATGGTAGGCGAATGCGCTGTTCACTGATTAACACACTCGGTACACAGTGTGTACCAATCACCATTCTGCCTATGCACCTTAACTTACTGGTAAAAGAAGAAGTATAAAAATTGGAATATTGTTTTTAGGCGTTGCCTAGTAGGTGAATTGGTTCAGCCGGGTGAATCTCACCCACATGATCGAGGTTTCAGCTTTTTCACTTTACAAAACGCAACAGATGGAAGAGTCGAGGAAAATTGGATGTGTTAACATAGACAGAATGGTGAATGTTACACAGTGTGTAAAGGGGCCAGTGGTACTCGGACCAGAGAAAATCAATATGTAATAACACTGACTAACTTGGTGTTGAGACTTCTTTCTAGTCGGCAATAAGCTCACGCAATCAGGAAAATTTGTGATCCAGAACTCTGCAGGCACACAAATTTCATCTGGAGGCAGCGGATAATGATGAACGGCGATGGATGATAAAATGTTTGCGGCGTTGTGCGAGTTTAGGCGAAATTCTAATAACTTTCACTGCGAAAACAGCGAAATAATGTTGTCATTCAAAAAGGCGTGCGTAACATTCAGTTGAAAAGGCAAAGAGAGGGCGCGCGGGCCAAACAGCGTAGCCAAACCAAACATGTCCCGTCAGGCGGTAGCAACCTCACAAAACCAAAATTAGCCGGTATCTTGTTACATATGATTATTCTGGCTAAAATACATCGAAACAAATTTATTTTATTTATTTATTTACATACATAAGTTTATTGTACATTGTTTGCGACATAAGTTCCAACTCCGTGGGACTAAAAGTCCTGTGTTGAGATGGGACCAACAATCAATTGATACAGACAAATGAGTATATCACCACAAATATAGGATCAGAAACATAAAAAATATAATTTTTTAAATACATATATATATATGACACATCAATGTGGTAAACAGTAAACTTAAACATTCGGAAAATCATCAAGGAGTTTCCTACTCAAATCCTTCCCACTAAGGAAAATCCAGTCCTTAACTACTTTCTTGAAAATAGTTTTTGTCCTTGAGAGCTTAATGCGCTCTTCCAAAATATTGAACACTTTTGGTGCGATAAATGAGACATGTCTCTGGGCAAAAGTCGTACGGGTTTTGGGTATGACGTAATTCGTGCTCTGGGAAAACCTCGTACGGACATTTTGCTGAGACCTATCCTTATTGTTCAACCAGATGTGTGTAAGTGCTTCTTTTATGTACAGTTGTCTCATATCCAGCACCTTCGTGTATTGGAACAACTGTTCTGACGGGTATGTTGGAGGGCGCCGGAATATTATTCTTAATTATAATTTCCGTGAAATTATGAAAGTTTTTAAAATGGATGCCGCACAACCCCCCCAGCCAGCTATTCCATAGGTTGCAGTGGATTGAAACACACACACACTTCTGACAGTGCCGATATTCAGAATGCCTCGAAGAGAGCAGAATAGATGGCACAGCTTTCTCAACCTAGAGTCTAGTGACTGGGTCTGAGCCTCCCATCGCAAATTCCTATCAATGATAACACCAAGGTATTTTATGAAATCTACCCGTTGCAGAAGTTGGTGTGTTTAATCACAGTAAATTCCTAAATTAAGCGTATTGCTTGGTAGTGAACTATTATTAGGTATTTTGTTTTATCGATATTTAGTGTAAGAAGATTATCATCTAGCCATTATTTAAAAATGTTCATTTCACAGTTTGCTTTCTGGAAGACAGAGTTCTAATTATCGGCTCAACCAAACTTTGCTTCTTTTTTTTTAGCGTACATATTTCTAAAATATTTTAATATTTCACTATATGCCAGTATTTGTGCTCACAGTCCGCCTTGTTTGCCCATTTTGCGACCTTAACAATAATTTCATTTAATTGAATGTTTACATAGGTGAAATATAAATTAATACAATATGTAAATATTAATTTTTCCCACTGACATTTCTTTGTGGAACTGCGTAAATTATAAAAAAGTTAAATACAGTCTTTATTTCGTCTGGAGCATTATGGGCGATCGAATAAATTCCTGTCAAAACTTCCATTAACACAACCCCCTTAAGATTTGTATGTATTTTAATGACATCCATCATTAAGATAACCCATAGATGATAATTATTGTTATTGGTGCCAAAACTAAGTTCTACACTTCGGCTGAATTTCCCTGAATTGTCAGGAGACTTGTTAACTCGACGGTTCTACACTTAGATGTGTGGAATTCAGTAGAACTACGTATCGAACAATTGCCACTGGAGTTCTAGTGATTAAATTAATGGGGCATTGTATAACTTATTCCTTAGTTCAACCCATCTTAAACACGACCTATCAATTAATGTTAAATCTTCAAATACAAAATAGTTATTTGTATAAATGTTCAAGTACAAAGAATAAGTCCTTTGCGGACTCGTTGCTAAAAACAATATCTTTCAGCCAACCAAAAAATGAACTGAACCAAAAAAGTGGTGGTCAAAAATGTGTACCAATGCACAAAATAAATTTTAAAATTTTCGAAATATACATCCATACATGATTTTTACAAAATCTAACTAATTGCAAATAAAAATCTTGTTTAGTGGGTAGATAAAACTTGAATATATAACCTTTAATAAAGGTAAATTGTTCATTTATTTTGACGGCTTACACCTTTAAAAAAGTATACAATAATAGCTTACCCACCACATACCGCACACCGCATCTGAGGACATAAGTCTACTTGGCGCTGCCCACACACACAGAAAATTTGCTCGTTGTCGAACGAGAAAGGCTGCCCGAAGGAGCTCTCTGAAATCTAGTAGCCTTAGCATCTTTGTGCTGAAAGAAAGTAATCCAGAAGTACATAATATGTACTTCATTGAATTGAGAAGAGAGGGAAGTGAATTCTTCACTGACTGGGATTTAATTGATTGGACATGATCAATTCGCCGAAATGATTACAAAACTTTTTTAATACCTTGAAATTCTTTTTAGAAGCCACCAGATCTGTATATCTGACAGGACCTATAACAGGGTTACGGATAGTAGCGAGAAGCTCCATTAGGTAATCATAGAGAAGGGAAAAGGGACAAGACCACAGGATGTGTTTAGAAGATTGGTTAGGATATCCGCAGCAGCACGAAGGGGAGTCAACAATATTAAAAGTATACAATAATAATTAAAAATAATTATACTAAAACAAAAAACAACAAAGATCAAAAATAAAACAATACGTAAATGTATTTTTAATTTGACATAATCCCGACCTTTTATCAAGCAAACTTGTTTTTTACTAAGTATCGTTGCGTAGTTAAGTTAATAAAAACTTTTTAAGTAGGTATATCTTTGTATGTAATGTTCTTCATCTCTGTTGTAATATGTAAATATAAACAGCTCCCCAGAGAGTTGAATCCAGTCATTGTCTACAAAAATTTAGACAAACTCAAAATATTGTTTATAAAAAAATAATTGTTTAAAACTTGTAATTATATTAAAAATGGTACAAGAAAGAGCTTGGTAAAAAGTTAAATAAACATTCATTTTCACATCGGATTTGGAAAGTAAAATTCATAAAAAAATGGAAAAAATATTTACTCTGACTATGCAAAGAATAGTTTTACGAATTAAATTTAGAATTGAGGCAGCAAGAACTGCTTTTAACAAAGTGAAATCCCTCTTTTGCAATGGTAATTTTAACTTAAAAATAAGGCAAAGATTAGTGAAGTGTTATGTGTGGTCTATATTGTCGTATGGCTGTGAGACTTGGGCTCTGAAAATGAACACCATGAACAGGCTGAAGGCTTTTGATATGTGGTTGCATCGCAGAATGCTTAAGATATCTTGGGTAGACCTGATAACGAGCTCAGAAGTCTTAAGTCGAGCTAGTAGGTATATATTTGATGCACAAAAAAAAAATTAATTTTAGCACTTGTAAAATTCAAGTTCACTTTTTAACATGATGCCCTAGCACTAGCCAAATGATTTTTCGGGGTTACTTCTCCATTTTTTAAAAAAAAGATTAAATAAAATTTCTAGAACCCTTAAAAACTAGTTGAAAAATTAAGTGTGCGATTTTTTTTTAAAGATTATTTTTTATTTGAAATTCAATCAAATAACGACTCAAAACTGTATTGTAGGATAAAAAACATACTATTGAGCTACATGGAAAAAAAATTACGATCGTAGACTTAATAGTTTGGCTACACTTGGGACATCCAGCTAAAAATCGGATTTTTACTCAAATTTCTTAAAAATCCGAATAACTTTATACGACTGAATATTGCGGAACATACATGGGGATTTAATCGATAGGCGTTGAGGTCCTCCGTCGCTCTGCCACCGACGATCCACCCTCCCAGTTACAGGCTGCATAAAAAACAACGTGTTCGATAATTTGACATGAATCCTAAAAGGTTAGAAGTAACACAAAAATTTATTTAATAATATATCGTGATATACCTTATCAAAAGCCTTTTCAAAGTCGGTATATACATTTTATCTATGGTTAATTTGGTCTGCTTTTCGTTTTGGTTTTGTAGTAGGATTTATTACCAGAAAAGCGATGCGATTTCGCCATAGACTAACGGATCGTCGTATTTTTTTCAAGCGGTAGTTGGAGGACCGGCAATCGATACAAGCTAAGCTAAGCTAAACAACATAAATTCATAACCTAACCTTGAAGTGATTACTCACGAAAACGGCGCTATAAAAATTGCCGAAATTTATTATTTATTAACAATTTTTTCCCTAATACCACGTGAGTGAGGCCGCGGGTGATGGCTAGCATATAAATAAATAAAATAAAAATACACAAAGCATTTGCACTAGTCGAGTTTTACTTTTCAAATGTTATATAACCCCCTACCCTTTGACAGAGCCCAATACTGCTTTGTCAGTTTTCTGCAACCCCTTTTTATATATTTTACAAAATTATATACTCAGTAGAATACCCTAAACTGAAATATATTGCACAGTGAGTATCTCTCGGTGACATGTTGTGTAGTGGACGGGGCATGCAGAGAATGTTAATCTCTCGGCTCACGTCAGAGCGCATAAGGGATGATTCTGGAATACGGATCCAGGGGGTAGTTTTGACGCGGAGTGTGTGTCACCCCCTTGGACCCGTAATACGAAGAGACGGTTGGAAATTTAGCGATTTTGTCAATATTTAACTGAAATTTTCAACGCGACAGATAGGACTACCATACACGTAAAGCGTACCATGCAAAAAATAAAAACCGTTACATCGTTTATTTCCGTATGATTCCATTTTATTTCTATCATGTTCACTAAATACTACACGTGGACCCAATAAATCGAGTGTTTTTTTTCCTTTTGCCTTGCACGGGTGGTAATCTGATATCATTATTTTCGAAGTAAGACAGGAGAGGACTAAAAGAAATATTGTTTATTTGGTTATTAATTATTGTTTTCTTATTATGAATAGCTTTTTTAATTTCTAAGATTTCTAAGTTGTCTAATTTTAATATTTTATTTTCAATATGAAGTACTTTTAATCCAGTGTCTCTATCGAAGTTATGATTATTTTCTATCAGATAATTTGCGAATTCAGAAAAAAATATTATTATTTAAGCATCTTAATCTTAATTGTTCTTTTACTCTAATATTAAAGTTTCTTTTAGTTTTTCCAATGTAGATTGAAGCTTGTTTGCTTTGAAACCGGTCAGTGAAAAATAAAAATTAGTGGTTAAAAACAAAGTTGTTTTATTTATTTTATTATAATAAATAACCGCAAAGTTAGTGCTTCAAATATAAACTTTATATATAAAATATTTAAGTTTGTAAGTGATAATTCTTGATGGAAATTCATTGTAATTTATTCTGAAAATAAAAGACGAGTGATACTTTAATCCACAAATTTTATTAATGATCCTTTACATAAAAATATTTTTATTTAACTTATTTTCATACAATTTTAAATTCTCTATCCTTACCTCTGTTTTATTGAAATATACTGAACTCCTTAATAAAGATACCAGTCTCAAAGATGTCGTGAAAGCAATGAAGCCGGTCACTGGATATTCCATTTTTGTGGATTAAAGTTTCACTTGTCTTTTATTTCTATAATAAACTCCTATTAATCAATGTTGTTTGGCTGTCGACACGAGTCTACATAGTCTCTCTTATTTTTTTTAATGATGAAATTATATTTTTGGTAATCCTCAAAAAAAACATTTTCACATCGGATTTGGAAAGTAAAGTTCAAATAAAAATCGAAAAAATATTTATTCTGCCTATGGAAAGAATAATTTTACGAATTAAATTTAGAATTGAGGCAGCAAGAGCTTCTTTAAACAAAGTGAAATCCCTATTTTGCAATGGTAATCTTAACTTAAAAATAAGGCAAATATTAGTAACGTGTTTGTGGTCTATATTGTCGTATGGCTGAGACTTGGGCTCAGAACGCTCGAACTCAGAAGTCTTAAGTCGAGCTAGAACGAATAGTGAACTCTTATACCCGTATGCAGAGACAAAACGTACATTCTATTGTCTTCACTTTCGGGTAATTCTCTGCATATGAGATTAGAATGTACTTTCCTCACCTTAAGTTTTGTCTCTGCATACGGGTATTAACAACCATGAAAGTTCGTAAAATTTCGTATCTGGGGCATATAATAAGCGAGGAAAAAAATGCGTGAAGAACAAGATTAAGGGTCACCGAGAGGCTTGCAGAAGACAGATTTCCTGGCTGCTTAATATACGAGACTACTAGCTTCAAGGCAGTGAAGCAGATTTTCTGGACAGCATAGGACTGTGAGATTTTTGCCAGAGTGATTGCTAACGTTGAGGATACCTGGCAGGGCTCTAAGAGAAGAAGAAGAAGAATTATACAATTGAAAGTGATACCAAAACCACAGTTAATCTGTTTTACTGTGTAAAAAAGAGCACGGATTTATTTCCGGAATTTCAGAGTCAGAAACGGTGTTTGTGTGACAAGACAAAAACAAAAGAAGAAGTTCGTTCAATCAGTCAGTTATTGGCGGTGAGAAAGAGTGCACGCTGGTCAAATGACCGGAGTATTTATGATTTTCAATTTATTTTTTTATAACAGGCCAAAATTATTTTTTCATTTTTATAAATTGTAAACAAGGAATTTTTAACACTATGTCTCTGTTTTTTTTTCAATGTCTGAACTTCATGTTACATCACCGCGTGTAAAGAAATTTTGTAGCACAAACTTTTAAGAACTGAGTACGAACGTGACACAGTAGACACACGAGAAACACTATCTGTTTTTCTGAACTGAACTCCAGAATATTCCGTATTTTGCTTTAGGTAACATGATGTTACAGCATCGCGTGCAAAGGAATTTTTTGGCACAGCCTTTAGGCGTTAACAGAGAAAACGCTTTGAGAATCAAACTCTGTTTCAACTCTTAAAATAATTCAATCAGATGAGTCTCACTCACATCAAGTTTCAGCTCTTCAACTTCACAAAGATCAACAAATGGAAGAATTAAGGAAATATAGACGGTAATATAGGCAAAACAGTTAATATTACACATTGTGTAAAGCGGTCAATGACAGGGCTTAAGTTCTGTAGATTCTTTATTTCTTTTAAATGTTCGTCATCTCGGTTGTAATACGTCAATGAAAAAAAACGAAATATTTCAAATAATTCCTTTATTACACACAGAATAAATCAAAAATGTCTTCAGAAATTATTTGAGATCAGAAAGAGTTTAAAAAAATAGACAAAAAGCTTATAGAATTAATACTTTGAATACAAAAGGCTTACCATTTTATCAGTCCGTTCACTTAACCTGCGATGGGCTCATATTATGAAAACGGCGCTATGTAAGTTAATCATAATAAAAATAACAATTTCAGCAGATTTTCTAATTTTCTCCATTATATCGTCGGGTTTCTAGTCAAGTCGGTAACTTCAAATTTTCTTTGTCTCCATAAAAGGAAATATCACGTTTTTTTAAAAATACTTTTTGAAAGTAAAAAAAAAAAATTGCTTCTCATTAGTAGCATAAAAAATATTTTTTAATTTGTAATTTTGAATTCCCGCAAAAACGGTCATTGCCTTGGCCACGCCCTTAAAACGTCACGGTTTATGTTAATTTTCAACTTTGTTCCAAACCATTCAAGTTTTTTTAGAACATCGTCACGAATCTTGACGTCACAGCTGTCAATGCCAAACATGTCGCGTTTTTTTGGTGATATATTTTTTTAAATTTTTATTTTAAAGTTATATGTACATGAAAACATTTCTCCACAATATCCATATTGATTTTGAAAATACAATTAATTATTTTTAATCCATTTCTTATTATTATTTTTACCGGTATTCGTAATACGTGATATTTCCTTATTGACATCAAACCTTAGGATAAAAAGTATCAAAAATATTTTGAGTAAGTCAAATTTTTGTATAAGGTTGATTGATCCACCTAGTCCATAAAGAAGTAAAAAAATTGAAAATTAACATAATTCAATCACATAAATCTCACCCGTATAAAGTCTTCAGTTCTTTAACTTCACAAAAATCAACAGATGAAAGAATAGAAGGAATATAGATGTTCAAATATAGGCAGAATAGTGAATGTTACACAATGTGTAAAGTGGCCACTTAAACCAGCCAATGACAGATAGGTCGTATCCCCTGTAGATGCCTAGACTTCTATATTACCTTCTCTCAAATGTTCTTCATCTCTGTTGTAATATGTTAAAAAAATTATTATAAATAAAAATATTTCATTCATTTAACTCGCGGTTTTATTTGAATTGTTGATTTAAGATTAGCTTTTAATTTTAAAAGTGCAATATCTCACAACTAGTAAAATGTAGTTACCTACTTGTGCCAGAAAGCCGACAATATATGTAGAGAGCACGCATTTTGACTTTTGGGGGTTGGTCGGTCTCTTCTTTGGGAGCATATTTTTTATTCAAATTATTATGTTTAATACGCGAAATGTCTTCATTGACGCTGTCCTTTTCCTTTCCTTCCTTTTCCGTTTTTTACAACCTATCTTGTGTATATTTAACTTTGAAAATAAATCTTATTTAAAATTTGTAAAGCTCAGACGTGCATTCACATATTTCTAAACTTTGAGGGGTGCAATCAAAAAATTTACCCGTAAATTGTAGAATGTTAATATTTGAGGATGTCTAGTTATTTAAAGACAAGCTTAGTGTTCTATTAAATTTCGAGTTTCATTTATTTATAAGCCCAATGTGCATTTTTAAGGACATTGAAACTGGATGGCTGAAAACAGACTAACATTAAACCCATCAAAAACTGAACAACATATCATTCAGTCATATCACTCCACTACTTCGGGAACTACACTGGCTACGTTTTCCACAGAGGATCGAATAGAAACTCTGTTGGCTTATGTATAAGTCACTGCACAACTCGGCTCCGGAATATCTAAGGGAACTATGCATTCCAGATGAACTAGCTGACAGGCGTCTCAGGCTTAGATCAGCTACGTCTACGGCGAGAGGAAAAGTTATTATACCTCTACGCAAACAGCGCACTAAATTTGGTGAACGCGCATTTGCGGTCGCGGGCCCTATGGCATGGAATGCTCTCCCAGCAGAGGTGCGAGGCTGTGAAAGTGAAGTAATGTTTCGAAAAAAACTTAAAACCCACTTGTTCTCTAAATCATTTGAATAAATCCGTAGCACGTGACAACAAAATAAATTATTTTAATTAAATTACAAATTTAAAAGCTTCAATTAAATTAACTTAACAATAAAATCACCATGTAAAGCGCCCTCGAGGTATTTTATTACGAAAATGGCGCTATATAAGTTATCCATAATAAATAAATAGAAAAGTATCAGAAAGAAATGTAAAAAGACACAATAGTAGACTTAGTGTAGAAAAAGTAGGAAAAAATAGAAAGACATATAATTGACTTGGTGGGAGTAGAAGCGGGAGAGAGGTGTTTATAATTGAATTTGATTTAGTGATCGTTTGAAAAAAGACAACTTGTTATCAAAGAATTAAAGATTGGTATGTTTATTCGGCAGACCTAAGTAAGAACTCTGGGCATAGGAGAATAAAAACCATAGTTAGTTCTATGGTTATCGGTATGAAAGAGTAAGTTTTAGCCGAGGTTTCTAGTTGGGATATTTAATTTTAACATCATTAAACTAAAATTATAAAAAAGCATTAATTATTACAAAATGAGGTACCTCAACTAAATTAGGCCCACGCGACAGATATTTGCCAACGAACACCATGTAAAAAAAACAATATAAGGATAAAATAAAGACAAATGCATCACATGAGTACGAGATTGGCTGATTTATTAAAAAATAACTTTTATTTAAAAAAAATTAAAACAGTTTTGTAACTTGTTAACTTATTTATTTCGCTAAAATGAATAATTTATTATACAAATAAAAGACAAGTGATAAAAGTATCAAGTATAAAAGGACAAAAGAGTCCACAAATTCCTAATATCCGGTGACCGGTTTCATCGCTTTCGCAACATCTTTGAGACTGGTATCTTTATTGAGGAATGCAATGTATTTATACAAAACAGAGGTAAAGATAGAGGATTCAAAAATAAATTAATTTAAATTAAATTATTTTTGTCTTAAGGATCATTACAAATTGTTTTGGGTTAACTTATTGCTTTTTACAAATCATAATTGACAGAAATAAAACTCACAAAGGGACAATTTAAAAAAATATATTAACAATACTTAAACTCATTAAAATATCATTATGTCTATTCATTATTTTTATTTCATACGCGATATTTTATTGTCCCTGGACTGGTACCTGAAGCGTAAAACCTGCATGTAACAGATGTTTTAGATAGAGTAGCTGTGGATAGGAGATGATGACAATGCTGATCACGATAGACAATTTCAAATAATTTCTTCCAAGAATTTTCACAAACAAATTCGAATAATTTATTATTTATGTTCAAACATTAACTTTGTGGTCAAAAATTTTGTCAAATGTTAGTAAATATTTTGATATAACCACTTCCCGACTTTTTAATGGCTACTTGTTTCGAGATGTACCCGTCTCTTCGTCAGGACACTCACAACACAAACATGCAAATACTTAAATACATACATTCAGCTACATATCGCTTAATGCTATTTACCTAATTTTAGTGCATGTTTGGACATGGTGGTGTTTGTATCCCCTTTAACTTTGCATGTAATTTATGTATTTTTTTCGTAAATACTACATACAGTACGGTAATGGTAAAGGTGACAGTATATTTTAGTAATTGTATGTTGGTGTAGTAAGTGTCCTGACGAAGAGTAGGTTACGTCTTGAAACCGGTAGACATTAAAAGTCGGTAAGTGGCTGTACACTAATATTTACTAAAATTAGTTCGAATAATTTATTATTGGTTATGCAAAAACAGCTGTTTCGTCTCTAAAAATATATTTTTTTAGATTTCGCCCCGTGGATACTATAAATAAAATGCTATTGACTCGACTCGACGAAATGCCGACAGGGGTGGGAGTCAGAGTCCGGGCAAAGGGAGGGGGTGGCATTCCGATACTGGGTTGGAGTGGGGTGAATTGATTTCAGATAGCTGTCAAAGTAATGTATGGCGAAAACAGCCAGATTTTTCATCACTACATTAATTTACGGAGAATGCTTCAGTAATACAAGAGATAAAATTTATCTCGATAAATTTAATGGGAAAATTCGCTATTTTTCAAAAGTAAAAGCTGCTTTTTATCATACCGATATCCGCACCCGATCGTGCATTTAACTATTTTGTACATAAAATGCTGACTATCTTAATCATCTGTTTATATATCAGACGCTTGCCTCACTCGTGGAGAGATCCCGGTTCGATTTCCGATAAAAAAATCTTAAAGCACCTTAAAATATATAGTTGTTTATGTTTTTGTTCTTTTATTGTACATTTTATAGTATAAATAATATAAGTGTACATAAATTAAAAAACAAACTTAAAAACTGTCCGAATATTTTATTAATTATCTTTGTAATCTTTTAAGTTTTTTCTTACATGTAAAAATATTTCTACAAAAAATATAGTTAAGTGTCCTTGGCACGGGTATCCCCAGTGAGGTCACGTTGTTTTTATTAATATTTTTTTCTTTATAATGGAAAAATAAATCAAATATATTTACGTCCCGGATTTCTAACCAACGTTCAAATTCAAATTACGAGGAACCTCTAACTCTTTTTAATTTTAATTGCCTGATAAAACGCCGCATCGTTTTCGATATAAAATGTATCTATTAAATTATAAAGTAGATACTAACCTCCTCAATAAAATACAAATCAGTGTGGGATTCAGAACACTTAGACATCGGGACATATTTAAACGGCCTTTATTTTCAAGCAATGCTACATACCACACACCTTTGGCCCGCATGTGTCGAGAATATTACTTAAACTGAATAAACATCTCCCTTCTCTTTCTTAATCTCTCCTCTTTTCTTGTTTCCTCTTTTTTACTTTTCCCCTTTGGGTAATGGTATTGATTTAAGATAGTTTATACACAAACACATTTATTTCTATTTATATATATCTTAAGCTTTTTTATTTTTATTTTCTGTTGAATATGTTTTGTAACTTCAATTATAAAAATAAAACTTTTATTTACTTGTTTTATTGGAAGAAATTACCATTTAGCAATAAGCCCGCAAATGTACATTTAAAATTATGTACAATAAATTTAAAAAAAATAAATAAATATTCTGCTGAAATAACAAATTCGTAATTTTTAATGATACTCTCCCAACTACAAATAATCTCTTAGGAATAAATCTTAGTCAACGTACAACTTGAAAAACATTTTTTTTTATTGTATCGTATACTTTATAAAAAAATAAAATAGTGTGATTCTATTATTAAATATGCATGTGAAATTTTTATTGACGAATACCTTTAAATTATATGTTTCACAGTATGTATATTTGTTGAATTACCTTATAAAATAAAATTAAAATAATTCACAAAAAAAATCTTCTCAAGACCGGATATCATCATCACCAGTGGCGCTACAGCCCGTTGTGGGCCCTGGCCTCCTCCAGAATTTGTCTCCAGTTCGTCAGGCCAATGCTCAAATGTCACTTTCCACATTATCCAGCCATCTTAATTTTGGTCTGCCTCTGCTTCGTCTGCCTACGGAGTGGTATAAATAATCTTATTTGGGTACGGTTATCATTCATTATGTGCACATGGCCAAACCATTGTAATCTTCTTATTTTGATGAATTGTGCAATGTTGGGTTCACCATACAGAGCCTCTAATTCATGATTAAGCCGTGTCCTCCACACTCCGTTTTGGTTGACAGCATCAAATGGTTTCCTTAATAATTTTCTTTCAAATACTAATACCTCTGAATAAAAATCACTTTGAACATTATAGAAGTTTAGGCAGTCACAGGACTTATGACCTGTCATTGGCTGGTATTTATCACTTAGCACACTGTACTGTAACAAGCCCCATAAATGCCTTGACTTCTACATTGCTTCTATGAAATTGTATGTTTTCTAGTAAGGAAAATTAAAATCTATTTACTTTGCATTAGCCCAATCCACATGTTATTAGGAACACAAAAAGCATTTTATTTCAAATCGGAGATAAATCACCAACACAATATAATTTTTACCTATGTATCGCATGTTGTGTACGTAGTAAAATATTAATTCTAATACACAATTGTCTCACAAACTCTTTACGTCTCACTTTTGATAATACAGATATATTCGGGAGCGAGAGGGACTATTTCACCTGTCACACTCCCGAACGGCAAAGTTTCTAGTTCTTCTCCCAGATGCCCGTTAGTAGCTACCCGACTTTCATCGAAGACGGTTCGTTCGCACGCGTTGAAAGCATGAGCTAATAACTGTTCATGTTTTTAGCAATTAGATTAAAAATATTATCGCTTTTGACTTCAACTATAAATAATTTAAACAATTGCCTGTGAATATAAAATTTTTCCAATTTAAAATCTCTCATTTTTTGCATGTGTAATGAATTCACAGCACCGCAACGCGCGTATGTCTTTGGGATAGTAAGGAAAAGGTTAAAAGCAAGAAACAAAATAAAAAAAATGACGAAATTAATACGAGGCATTCCTTTTAGTTTTATTATTTCATTTAAAATATTTTTTAAATACCGTTAGTTCGTAATTCACATTTAATTTTTCAAAAATCTTCATTAATTTTTCAGAAAAAAATGTAAATCAATCTTTCACACAACAGAAACAGCGTAATCATTCTCCACATATATTTATTTCTCTACATTGTACTTTGAATTGGAAAAATAATACAAAACCAATTTTTGGTTTTACGTCTAAATCACTGTCCAAATATTATGTGCCTCAAACTATTACCAACAAAAAACCTTAATTCATTCTGACAGTAGATAGCATTGATTGGAAATGACAGGGAATAGGCGTGTAGGGTAGGTGCCTTCTAGGGGTAGGTTATTTACTGCAAGGGGTGGCAAAGGAGCTAAATGACCACGAGGGTAGTTCGTTTTATAAATTGTGAGTTCAACACCGCCCCTTCATTTTTTGCACGCTTTCTAAACGGTTTCAAATACTCCATGACAAGTTAGCACTTAATGGCCTTTATTTTTAGAGAAATTTTGACAGGATCGTGTTTGCGGGTTTTTTGGATAACTCGGCGAAATAAATCGATTTTTAACAGTGTCTATCGCAAAGTTTTCTGAAAAGGTTTTTTTATCTGGTCTTATTGATTCGGCATCCTTTTTGATTGAAATGAAATTATTTCCTTTTTTAAAAAAGCTTTCTTTATTTATTTATTCAAAGTATTAATTTGATTTCTCGTCAAGATTCTTACCCATTAATACTAAATGCACTCTCGTACAAGCATTACTTACTACCCATTCTAGATTACGCTGATGTTTCCATGACTGGTTTAAGCTGTGAGCAACTCGACAAACTTTAACGACTTCAAAATACATGCATAAGGTATACTTTTGGCCTTAAGAAATATAACTACATTTCCGAGCATCGTAGGCAACTGAAATGACTCAAAATTAGACAGCAAAGAGACTATCACTCCCTCTCACTTCTGTGCAATGTACTTCATAGTCCTATGTTTATATGTGAATATTCGACAAGTCAATTATATTTTATGAATTACTACTACTACCAACCCGCCATTTTTCTTTAGGGGTAGGCAGATAGGATTGTCCGTCACACATGTCTATACTGACATAATACTTATTCAGAAAGTAGATGGTTTCATTGGTCAACTATATTTATTATCCGTGAAACTTTTTTTTGAACTTTAAATTGGACAACGTTTTACAAAATAATTAATTCGATTACGTTATTTGAATTATTTTTATTACAATTGACATCATTTTTCTGCAAAAATATTCGCAGTCGGTAGGATTCGAACCTACGCTCCCAGAGGGAATCTGATTTCTAGTCAGACGCCTTAACCGCTCGGCCACGACTGCTGTTAAGAAAAGTGACGACATATGTGATCAGGTATATTGATGTATGTAATAATATTGATCAACTTGCTTCAATTTTTATGCACCTGTTACTAACTAAAAAAAAATTGTATGTCGTAATGTCCTCTATTTTTTTTAAGATGTGAGAAAATTTTATAAATCTGGGTTTTAAAAACAAATGTAGCGATCTCAGTTTTAGAACTTACATAATCAAGTATGTTTATTTAAAAATTGACATAATAAGAAGAAATACTTTGATAATCATTTAAGAAAAAATGAAATAGCAATACGCACATTTGCCTACCATGCTAAGGGTCCTGGGTACGATTCATGGCAGAGTCGACGTAAAATATCTGTTTTAATGGTAGTTTACCACTTACCACATATTTCACTCTCCATAGACTGACCTGAAGCGCAAGACTGATCAGTTTACATTAATGCAACAGATGACCAAGGTGCGTTGCATTTGGTGTTTCAATTTAGTTCCATATACATTATCGGGTGCGCAAAGTGGATTAGTGATGAATGATATGTATATTTAAGAATAAAATATAAACTGAAGCTTAATAGTTTAATTTTTCGTAGACAAGAATTAAGTTTTACCTCCTTGGGAGTTGTTGAGGTCATAGTCCATTGATCTATGACACACAAGCGTGCAATGATTTTGTCTGAAATATTGAGCAACAACCGGTGAAGCAAGTCATAATTTAATAATACATTGTATTCGGTTGGACTACCAGTATTGCAGATAAAACACCCGTCTACAAAAAAGCAATATCCTTCAGAATATTTACGCATGGACACATAAAGGCTCCTAAAGAGACCACAAGACTTCGTAACGCCCAGTTAACCTAAGAAAGTCAGCCCTATCAGTCAGCCCAAAGAGTCAGCCCAGTCAGTTCATCTCCTCATCGCCGTAAATATCGCGTTCCGCGACAAACTGTCGTATCTTATTCAACATTTAATAAACATGCGTCAAACATCAACATAGTTTATTCTATCCATCGCCAACTGGAAGTAGGACCAAACCACATCAACCAACAACCCTACATAATTTAAAGACATTACAACAGATATGAAAAACATTTCAGAACAGGGAGTATGGATGTCAAAGCATTTGCTCGGTTTATAGTGTGTAAAGTGGTCACTTGTACCGGCCAATTTCAGATCATTAGCCGTGTAAATGCTTAAAATATCCATGTTCCCTTCTTTTTAATGTTTTTCATTCCTGTTGAAATAAATAGTAATTTCCTTCCCTGGATTTTGTTTCAATCCTTTACGAATTTATTGTTCTATCGCTAAAAAACGTCTTCAACATCCCTGAGAGTTGTTTGAAAACTGTGATTTATTTTTCCATTTAAATTTACTACGTATGTCTCCTATACAGACCCCTAAAGCCTCCAAGAAATCAGTAAAGGTTTACTTCAGTGGGTACCCGATTTTCAAATAGAAAATAACCCCAACCTGAATCCTGAAACAATGCAAAGGAATAAAAATCAAATAAACGCGTCCATACTGTTACTTACAAACTATTTTTTTTTTATAAATTACCAAACAAAAGCAAACCATTACGCTGCTAGGCGTAGGTTGGTTGAAATTGGATACAAAACAACAAAACTGGAACAAAACTGTTATTTTATCAAGGGTTCTAATTAAACTGAACTTAATTGTTTATTTGCATCGATATTTTTATTTATTTATTTTATTTTATTATCAAAAAAGGCAAATCTGCCTTTTACAAAAATTTATAGTACTAACAAATTTATATTTAAAAAAAAAAAAAACATAAATTTCCTTTTCCCCAAGATTTATAAAAAAAAATAGCCCTAAAATCTTACAAAATTTATTTAAAAAAATAACTTAAAAATTATTCAACATATTCAGTAGAAAGTTTAAACAATTCAAGAATAAATGTAAAAAAAACTAATTACATAATAAAAAATTGTAAAGTAATATAACAAGAAAATCATAAGTTCTGTTTCATACAGCTGGGCAAAGAAAACAAAAAATTATATATATTATGAAATGCATATATAAATAAATATAATTACCATTCACCATCTTTGAAAAAGTTCAAAAGGTTTGTTATATAGGAACAATACCCCACACTTAACATATCAGATACGTGGAAATAACTATTGCCAAGTTCATGAAGTCTGTTCAAAACGGCATTATACTCGTATGTAAACACGAGATGCAGGCATAAGCAAACGTCTTGTGTTCCATTCAACCTAAGTTCTAAAACCTACCTTGCAGTCAGTAAACTACTTTTTCTTCTTCTTAAACGGGGATTAAACATAATACAGTGAAACCCATGTTTTACTTTTTTAAAGAGAGAAACAAAAAAGTATAAAACTGAGTAAAACTTTAAAGTGGGGATATGAAAAATGTATGGAAAAATGACATTTCGTTAAAATATAATTATTGTATAAGCCTATACTAAATATTCTGCAAAAAAAATGTAAGAACTGTCATGATTGGGGATTATTCATATTTACCAATAATATTACTAAACATATTTCGTATTTTTTCAAACAATATTACAATGCGTTATTTTTTATTGAATTTAAATAAATACATTTAAAAATAATTTTATACTGGTACTTAATCTTAAAAACACGAAAATAAACATTTCAATTTGCATAAAATGCATACAACGATTTTCCCCTAAATATTGAGATATTTATTCATATGGTACAATTAAAATAAAACTGTCATTTACATCGCGGTTAAACGGTTTTACACTTTTATGATAATTGTTTAAACTATCTCCTTTTTACATTATGTTTATAAACCAAATAATATTTCTATTGTCAATTTTTTAAACTTTCTCCATCGTAATTTATTGATGAAAAGACTTTATTCTTCCTAAAAATGCGTCAACTGCATGTCACTATTTAGTAAAATGTCAAAATTAGACACTTAAATAGAATGGTCAATTACACTGCACTTACTTCAAATTTAGTTTGAGACAATAATTTACACATTTTATTTATTTACCTCAATTTTATCATCTATTCACGCGGCGGCGCGCGGCTCGTCTTTTGACATATCGAATGAGTTATAAAAAAAATTCGACCTAAAACCGGGGTTATGAAAAACGTAAAAAAGGTTAATTGGGGGGAATATTTGAATGAGAATGTATGGAAAAATGGAACCTAAATATTTCGGTGTAAAAGCGGGAAAACGTAAAATCGAGGCACGTAAAAATGAAGATTTACTGTAGATCAAAATAGGAGCCTCCGCTTGATGGCAGATGGCACCGGAGTTTTCTGTGTCCGTTCTCTTATTATTTCATCCCTTAAAAATGTTAACCACCGTAGATTCTTCTGACACACTTAATCTCAAAACTCTGTATTGCGCTGTTTTGGACCCTGGTGAGATGCCACGATTCGCATCCGTAGAAGCGAATGACCAGATTTCTGATTATCGTAGGCAACTGAAATGGCTCAAAATTAGACAGCAGAGAGATTATCACTCCCTCTCACTTCTGTTCAATGTACTTCATAGTCCTAACGCTCCTATATACCTGCGTGAAAAATTTCAACGGTTATCAGTTCATGGTTTATTTCTTCGTTCTAATTCTCAAGGCACTCTCTTAATACCCATCCACAATTTCTGTTTCTTCTCTAACTCATATACAGGCTCGTTAACTATATCGAGCGGAATTCTTTATTTTCGGTAAGGCAATCGGCATACCGACGTTTTCATTCCACGGAGACGGGAGTGATAAGAGTACTGTCTGACATTATAACGTCGGTGGACTCTGGTAATCTGGTGTTGATGGCTCTTCTGGACATGAGTGCTGCATTTGATACTGTAGACCATAATATTTTGCTTGAACGTCTGGAGAAAACTTATGGTATCCGTGATCAGGCACATATGTGGTTCAGTTCATATCTTAATAAAAGAGAATATGCAGTCGTGTTCCAGGGTAAAAGCTCAACCAACTTTCGGGTGTCTACAGGAGTGCCTCAAGGGTCAGTACTCGGACCACTTCTCTATCTCCTTTACACTAAAGATATAGAGAACATTATCAAAGAATGTGGATTGTGGTCGCATTGCTATGCAGATGATACGCAGATTTATTTTTATTGCAAACCAGGCGAGAGAAGTGTGCTTGTCAATTTAATTGATGGATGCATCAAGAAAATAGGAAACTGGATGGCTGAAAACAGACTAACATTAAACCCATCAAAAACTGAACAACTGTGGGTGGCTTCAGCCAGACGACAGAATTTGATCCAGGATACGGCTCTACCCAATGTAGGGAGTGCCGTTTTACCCACCGTTAAACTACTGGGAGTTTTACTCAATTCTGACCTATCTCTTGACGCTCAAATTAGTAGAACGATAAGTTCATGCTTCTACCAGCTGAGACAAATTAAATGCATACGCAAAAATTTGCCGGTTGATGCCGCCCGTCAATTAATAAATGCGTTTGTAGTGTCTAGAGTCGATTATTGTAATGGTATCTATGCAGGTCTACCAATGAACAAAATGACTCGCCTACAATCTGTATTGAATGCCGCAGCGAGACTTATTTTCGGAATCTCTAAGTTCAGTCATATCACTCCACTACTTCGGGAACTACACTGGCTACGTTTTCCACAGAGGGTCGAATACAAACTCTGTTGGCTTATGTATAAGTCACTGCACAACTCGGCTCCGGAATATCTAAGGGAACTATGCATTCCAGATGAACTAGCTGACAGGCGTCTCACGCTTAGATCAGCTACGTCTACGGCGAGAGGAAAAGTTATTATACCTCTACGCAAACAGCGCACTAAATTTGGTGAGCGCGCATTTGCGGTCGCAGGCCCTATGGCATGGAATGCTCTCCCAGCAGAGGTGCGAGGCTGTGAAAGTGAAGTGATGTTTCGGAAAAAACTTAAAACCCACTTGTTCTCTAAATCATTTGAATAAATCCGTAGCACGTGACAACAAAATAAATTATTTTAATCAAATTACAAATTTAAAGCTTCAATTAAATTAACTTAACAGTAGAATCACCATGTAAAGCGCCCTTGAGGTATTTTATTACGAAAATGGCGCTATATAAGTTATCCACAATAAATAAATAGTGTCCATGCGGCTTGACTGTGGAATCATCTCCCATCCACCATCAAAGATGTTACTACATTATCTCTGTTTAAATCACGTCTGAAGAAATATCTCATTTCTCTTCCTTAATCTCTCCTCCTTTCCTTTGTCCTCTTATTTTCCTTTTCCTCTTATTTTCCTTTTTTTTATTTTTTATTTTTTATTTAAATCTTAAATTAGGGCACACATATCATACATATTGTTATGTGTGTTCTAATAATAACATTGCAAATATATTTAATTTATAAATTGTTTATCACATATGTCTTGACCATTATTTTAAATTGTGATATGTTTTTTTCTTCATAAATATTTTTTTCCATTTCGTAATACTTTTTAATTGCTTTAAATAAAATTGAATTTTGTGACTTTGCCTTTTTCCTAAATGGAAGTCTAATTTTATTATTTTCTCTAGTATTGTGATCGTGTTCATGTTTTTTCCCATTGAGTAATAGTTTTGATTTAAGGTAATTTATAAACAAATACGTTAATTTCTATTTTTATATATCTTAACTTTTTAATCTTTTTTTTCTATTGAATATGTTATGTAACTTGAATAATAAAAATTGAACTTTTATTTTATTGGTTGGTTGGAACAAATTGCCATTTGGCAATCAGCCCGCCAATGTACAAAAAACACTATGTACAAAGTTGAAAAAATAAATAAAAAAAGATTAGGTTGTATACTTCTAATTTTTTAAATTCATGCTTTTATGTTTATTTTTTTTATAAATGATAACTTTAGTACGATTTTTTTCGCATACATTTTTTAGAAAAGTTTTGCCGTATAATCAATCAAATGTTTGTCATGAGCCAAAAATTATTATAAAAATTTCAGTTTCTGGTAGCACTCAATATTCTCATTGTGCCGAGATATCCACTAACAATTTTATTGAAAGCATTTTAATTTAATACAGAATATACGTTGTTTGATCAAATCGAATATTTAATGTTGCCACTTTATTTTGTGCCACATTTCAGTAAACACATATTGGGTTCTTCGCATAACTTCGCAGTCAAAATACCGCACGGAGTATGGGAAGTGAGACATTACAGATAATCACATTTCCCTATCATGGAATGATATGAAACGTCGGGAAATTCAATTTCCCCATAAGTTTATCTGTAAAATTCCTCAATAAGAAAAACGACGAAGGTTTATTGGCAAAATCTAGATTCGTTTTACACAGAATTTAAGTTTATTCAATTAAAGTGATTTGAAGAAATGGCTCTCATTTTTAATATAATTGTTCATTGTATTTATTTTTACACTTTATTTATTTACACCTTTTTATCAAAAATATAATTTGACGTTCACTTTGCTCAGCTTACAAGGGTACATACCCCGTTCCAAGCTAGACAATTACATTCCAATATATGATAACAGTTAACAAATTAATAGAGAGCACAGACTAATACAATATAAACTTACTCGTATACACATTTTGATATATATATATATATATATGTGTATACACACATATATACACATGTACATACAAACACACGTACATACACTCATGCGCATACACATACATACATTCATAAAGCATAGAAAATTTATTTATAATGTGAAACTTCATGGTTACCATCTGTATATATATATTTTTAAATTAATCTTCATTTTCATGTTTTATTTTCGACATCCAGTAAGAATTTCTAATCCGTGCCATGCATCAACTTTATATACATATACATATACAATTTATATACATATAAGGGCGGGCATATTGCCTTAAGGAAATTTCTTCTTTGAGAAAATTACAAGTTCATAGACATATTTTAAGAGAATAAAATGTTATATAACAATTTAAAACCAAAATTAGCAAAAAAAAATATGCACATAACTTTATGCAAATATTTAAATAAAATTAAACTAAAAACACCTACACTATAACTATGAAGAGAGGAAAGGCGAGGTGATAGGATGGAATGAAGAAGGAGAAAGGAACAGTTCACACATTAATCTAAATGTGAAATACTATTTAGTGACATTTCAATATTAATTTCAATGTAAATAAAAAAGGGACGTATCTTACATTAGTGGGTGTATTATTCCAGAATCTAGCAGCTACTACTGTGAAAGAGAAGGCTAGAAAATAAGAGCGGCGAGGGGTATTAAAAGGTTTCTCTCGTTACTAGAGCGAAGAGATAGTCCATGTTTAGTTAGTCAGTTCAAATATGGAGTCAATACTATAATTAATTCTTATCATTCCCATTATGCACTCGATGGTGCATAGGGCACTGCAGTGGTTCATCAATCGCAGCGTTAATTGATATTTTTTTGTTAGATGAAATTAGGATGATCCAGTTCAAAACTATGAAATATTCTAATGTTAAAACACCTTTTAAATAAATATTTGTTATTCCTCGTCGGGATCGAACTCAAGACCTCTTGCATGATACGGAAATGCATTGACTTTCACACCACAGGGTAAATTGTTTTAGTGCATACAAAATAGAAAATATCTTTTACGTCTACATTCATTCAGGTTTCAAAATGTTAAGAACACCTACGTTAATGCTTATATCAATTCTATTTCACGGATTCAGTGGCTTCGGTAAGGGAATAAGTTGAAGATGCCTCCCGTTTACTTCAAATGCAAGGGTAGTTAAGAGAAGATTTACTTGATATACGCGAATAGGCGAATAAATTCTCCTAACAGGGCTGATTTCAAAAACACCCCCTGGAGACAAATGCTAGCAGCCGTCTCTCTGAATATATTTCCCTAAAATACAAATAATATTATGTCAATTTATTTTTGGGAGTGTGAATAAAGGAAGACGTGCAAGTAATGGATTTTTAATTCATAAAAATTCCACACTGTCAACTCAGAGAAAAAAATATAAGTGTATGAAATAGAACTGAAACGCTGGGCGAGTTTTTTGATTTGATGGTTACTCTCTGTCGCTCAACCACAGATATTTATTGGCGTGGAAATAACCGACGCGATAAAAAGTTTCTCACCGTGATTGTTTATTGTTTTAGCGATTAAAATAATTATCGATAAGTATTATTATATTGGGCGTAGTGTAGTGGCTAAGACGCTTGACTCACTCAATAGGTTCCGGGTTCAATTCCCGTTGAAAGCACAAAAATCTAATGTGATTTTACTCAACCAAAAACATAAAAAAGATTTAACTTTTCATTGTTAAGTAAATATCTAGGTGCTTGCTAAGGATTGAATTCCAAAACTTTAAATAATTAACAGATTACAACAGAGATGAAGAACTTTTTAAAGAAGGCAATATAGAAGTCCAGGCTTATGACCTGTCATTGGCTGATTTAAGTGGCCACTTTACAAACTGTGTAACATTCACCATTCTGTCCATATTTGAACATCTATATTCCTTAGACTCTTTCATCTATTGATGTTTGTGAAGTTAAAGAATTTCAGGCGTTGCCTAGTATGATGATGAAATAATTCAAAAAAAATATTTATGTTTACATGTATTCTCCGAGTCTCGTAAATTGTATCATCAAATGATAAACATTCTTCAAGGTATTATTATAATTATCCATTATTACGATAGTGGCGCTATATACGTGATCCATGATAATAATTAAATACAAATTATATTATTAAGGATACTTCCTTATTTTCAAAAGTTATAAAAATATAATATAATTACTTTATTTATTATTATTTTAACACTTTATATTCATTTGCAGGTCTATTAACGTATTGTAGGTAAATTATAATATTTTCAACAATGTTTGATTATGTCCAAATGCTTGCAGACTGGCTGGATTTCCTCCCTAGGGAGTTGTTCATATTTAAATTTATTTCAACAGAGAGGGAAAAATTTTTGAGAGGGGAATATGGAAGTCTTGGCATTTACAGGGCTCATGACCTGTCATAGGCTGGTTTAAGTGGCCACTTTACACACTGTGTAACATTCACCATTCTGCCCATGTTTGAACATCCACATTTCCTCAACTCTTCCATCTGTTGACTTTTGTGAAGCATTTTACTTATGACTTATGTTTACATTTTATTTTCATAAATAATTAATGTTTTCATTAATGGCACGTAATTTTTTTTTTTTTCTTAAAGAAAATTTTTTAAATACATTGTTTTTCATTCAATATTCTAAATGACTTTTTACACAAAAGTCCGAGGGGGAAGAAAGGCGCGGGCAGGGCGTTTAGAATAAAAAACATTTAAGTTCTAGAGTTATTTGATAGTCCATATTTTTAATGTTTTTTTCTTTAATATTCTTATCAAAAGCCTACGAGTATAAATCCAAAAAAACAGTAATAAATTGTGTTTTCTCTTCAAGAGATACATTTAAAACTTAAAACCGCTCTCCTGAGCAATTAACCAAATGTGACTTCCAGCATTTAAGCTTTAAGGTACAGATATTATCGCTCATTATAATTAGTCTTAAAAGTGAAGCATGTAGTAAAAAGGGTCGCATATCGTCATTTTTACCGAGCTTCTTTTTTTTCGACTTGATGTTTTGAATTGAAATTTATTCTGAGTGACGACAAAAGACAAAAAAACAGTACGCCCCGAATAAGCAGATAAAAGCTTGTGAAAAAATTACATTTTTGCATTATTGGTTTAAAGCAATAACACCAGATCTCTGATTTAAAATAAAAATAGTAAAACTAATTTACTGCCTTGAGTTAATTCCAAAAAGCTACAAAAAAATGAAGACAATAAAATTGATTCGCAGTCGGTAGGATTCGAACCTACGCTCCCAGAGGGAATCTGATTTCTAGTCAGACGCCTTAACCGCTCGGCCACGACTGCTGATTGGATAATTCAGCAAACAACTCGACAGATGAATAAATAATTGATAGAATCTGAAATTTTACAGTAATGTAATCTATTTTAACACATGTATTAGAACAATGTTTTCAAAGTATTGATAATTGTCCAATTGTACAAACAGCCCAATTCTAACATGTTAAATGTTGACATAAAATTTTAATTTAAATTAAAAAAAAAACAAAAAATCACTGGACGAATGTTAACTTTGCTATCACTGCTTTGTAATGTTTTGTAAAACAAAGCTACCTATATTCGTTACATATTTAATGAGTAAAATTTGGGACCAAAAAAAAAAATAGTTATCATTGTTTTTTACCCAAAATGATTTTACCGTAAATTACGGTATTTTACCAGAAAAATGAAATTCACCGTATAAAATACCAGGCTTTTTTACCACTTTATATTTCTTTACATAGGCAGAATGGTGAATAATTTACAATTTGTCAAGTGGCCATAGGTGCTTTTCAGGAAAAAAATATGTCAATCTAGGATTGCCATTAAATTTAGAAGACCTATTTTTGTGAATTTATTGCAACCCGCCCCTCATATACCCTCGCACCAAGAAAGGAAGGATAAAAGTCACATAATTTAATGGTCAGACAAGAACCTAATGTGGATAAACTAGGAGTCGTCAAACTTTATTTACAAAGGACCAAATCATAAAAAGTAGGCTAAACGAGCCAAGAAGCAAAACCAAGAAAAATGTGAATAAAGGAATTAATTTATCCCAACACTCCCAACAGTGATAAAAAGACTGCGGCGGCCGAGAAATGTGATGAATAGGTACTTAAACATAATTTTTCTGCCACTCTCTCATATATGCCTACCCGATATTATGCAAAAAGACAACTGCACATCGGACTGATTATGCCTAGCTAAAATCGTCAAAATCGCGGTTTAGTTGTTCCGTTTTCCCAACCCCGAAACCGAATGGATTTTGTTTCTTTTTATTTTGAAAGAGTATTAAAATGAAGTTTACTGTGTCGGTACGTATTCCAATTTTCAAAATTATTTATCATATCGGTATACCGTATGTCCGAAGATGGGCGCTTGGATGTTTGGATTACTCTAGCTCCCATAAGGAGCAATTTACCAAAAAAGCAAAACAATAGAGACATGCCAATCATTAATATCTATAGTGTGTAAAAAAATCACTGCTTAAGTGCCATAATCCACGAAGAAAATACCTCAGACCGCGTTTCCTCTTGAGAAATGCATTTGAAGGGGATATGACCCTTAGCTAGTTTTAGTTATCACTAGGCTTTTTTGGTTTTTTTAAAATAAAATTTAATGGGATAATCCGCCAACAGGTGGAAAAAAGAGAATATGTAAGGAATGAATCAAAAATATACAAACTCTTCCAGGAATTTGGCAAACAACCTGTGTTTACCACACGTTCGACACCGCGACAGTGACTACCCAAAATCTACAAAAGCTACCCCTCGGATATTTTCATCTGTTTTGTTAAGCATAGTGTTGAAACGGTGATTTATCTGCTTAGTTTTTTTTATTGTTTAATTTTAGCATGAATGCTTTACAAATTTACTATTATGCTCAATGTTTAATTTTGTAAATTGATTGATAATTTTAATTTGCTAGAATTTCACTCGTCCATGCACTTTGTAGCTGGAAGCCGATGTAAATGCTATTAACTTTCAAATATCTAATTTTAGTAAATGGGGCGTAGAGTTCCAACCGTCCATGCGCTCAATAGCTGCAAGACTTGTTGTAATCTAATTTCTATTTTTATAAATAAGTTTTTTGTCATTTTTAAAAATATCATTAAAACTCTTAACTTCATTGTCAAATAAAACAACAAATAAAATATAAATAAAAGTAATCTAATTATCTAGCTCCTGTATATCATAATTGGAGACGAGGACTTAGAATCCCAACTGTCTATGCGCTCTGTAGCTGCAAGATGTGCTGGGATATTTATTTATGTACAGCATCTTTGAGGTGATTTTCACAAAAATGGGGCTATATTAAATATCCAAATATATAAAATATATATATATAGATAAGACTAGACCAATTGAGAGAAAATATTTCTTGTTTTTTTTTCTTGCTGCTGGCATTTATCGAACCCACGATGCCAGTTGTACAACTGTTCAGCAAAGCAACTGGGCATTTAACTATTTTATACTCACTTTTTTGTTAATTTCGGAACATCTTCATGCTTACAATATTTAAAAATAATTACATTCACTATTTTATTTTATGAATTCTATTGAATACGTTTTGAAAATTAAATTATTTAAGTAAAACCTTTATTTTATTTGTTGGCTGGAAATAATATCAATTTGTCCATAAGCCCGCAAATCTACAATTTTTATTGTGTGTTATACAGAACGTTACACAAATTAAATACGTATTTATTACACGTTGAATAAAATTCTTGAAAATGGACATGTCAAAAGGCGTATCACGCGTGCATGGGAGGATTTAAGAATGTAAAGGAAGCGAGATCTGTGTGCGAAAAACTAAATTGATGTGACATTGTATTCTCTCTGCCAACCCTTACGGGGAATCGGCTTGATGGTTTCTTCGATTATTGGTTTTTTTTGGTTATGAACTTACCGAACTTAACTGATCTACTGAAGGCCCCTAAGGGAGCCTCTGCTTTTATAGTAGTTGTCAATTGGCCCTTGGTTTCCGGGTCGGTCCCACAAGTTTCTTTAATTATATTATTATCCTTCCAGCTTTGTCTTCTTTGCTTCAATTGCTCGAGAACCGGAGCTGGCCCGCGGGCCCTAGCTTGACGTGCCATGAATAGGAACCCCGCGTATGACGTTGGACTGTTTTCATTTTACTCAAAGATTAATGTCACCTATTAACATTGGCTGTATAATTCGTAAATAAATTTAACCCTTTTACGTCTCATTTCGTTTTTATTCCACATACTTTATAACGATGTACAATTTAGTTGGGATAATTTTGAGGTAAATATTGGGTTATATAACCAAGTCGTAAGGGTGAAATTTTTAAACATAGTTTTTAAAACTGTTTTCATGCAATACTATTTTTCAACAATATTTTCAATTCATCTTATATTTATATATAACAACAGAAATTGAGAACGTTCTAGAAAAAGAGATATGAGAGTCTAGGCATTCGTGGGGCCAATGACCTGTCATTGGTTGGTTTAAGTTTACGAATCGGGTTGTGGTCTTTTGGCTAGTGTCTCGGACTCACGGATCGAAGGTCTGTGGTTCGAATCCTACTCTACCCCAACTCGATTTCCATTTCCTAAAAGTGAGTTATTTACAACCCGTTGAAAATGGCCCTTAAAATTGAAAATTTGCATAAATATATGTTAAATAAAAAAATGCGGCTACTTTACACGCAGTGTAACATTCTTCATTTTGCTTATGTTTGAACATCAGGAAAATGAAATGGTGAATGTTCATGATTTTTGAGCCAAACGAACTGAAGATATTTTTTTAAGCCTGGGTGTTTTGTGATGTAATTCACTTCTGTCATTGGGGCCTCCTTGTCTGTTGTGGTGCAAAAATAAAATAAATAACGATTATTTAACTTAATTAATAAATCGTGATTTAATTGTTTTTTTACGTTCAGCTGATAAAAATTCCTGTTTTTTTTCCAGTCAGTAAAATATTTTTCAAATATCAAATATAACAAAGCGTATTTTTTTTCATATATTTGTGTATATGGTTCACGGTCTGGCAATATTACAGGGCCACTTCACGCATGCGCGCAGACGGGACTTTTGGACACAATACGATGTATACAAACTTGGTTCTACGCGCCTTCTAGTATATTATATTAAATATAATATTAGATCAGATATTTTTTTGTTACGCATCTATAAATTCAAACATTTAAACAAGTAAATCTGTACTTAAGAGAATGAAAGTCCACTTTTTGCCATTTTAAAGTTTAAAATGCAGAAATCATCGCAGTTAGAAATTTTATAAGTGAATAAAACGCCTAAGTCCACTTTGATCATATAAATGTTTTTTTGGGATGAAATAAAAATCTTAAGTCCACTTTGTTTTAGTGCAAAAACCATCAGTCGTCTTAGGTACAATATTTTAATGTGTACTTTTATTATTAAAATAATTTATTTTTTTACATTAAGAGTCTTTTATAGATTAAATCACACATTCACAAAACCTTGTTTCCTGAACATTTTTTTCTATGTGACTCCTGTGGTTTATCCTCTATGGTACAGAAATGTTTTCATTATTAAAGAAAATGAACAACAAACCAGAAAATTTCAATAAAAATTAAATCCCACACTTAAATAAATCACTAAATTTCCCTCATTTCCTTTTACTACTGTCGGTAGAATTTATATAAACAAGCTTAAGGATGTAGAACTTGTACCGTGTCGCAGTGATCATTGACAACGAAATTACATCAACAGTGATGATGGACGCTGTAATTTAAAATGTCGACAAACGACTCGAAGCGTTAGTATTAGACTACAAACAGTAACATTTAAGTTTGTGAATGAAAATTTTAGTAAGAAGTTCATGGTTATTTCTGTAATCAATTACAATGAACTTCGACCAATAATCCAAATACAGCAACTCTGAAACGACTAAGATACTAGTCTCCTAGATTTCGAGAATGATATGAAACCGATCACTGGTTATTCCAAATGTTTGGATTTGAGTATCTCTCGTCTTTTATTTCAGTAATAAAAAACAAACATAAAATTTTGATCTTTTATAACAGATGAATATTCGAATATTCTAAAATAAAAATGCAAGTATTTTCCTGCCTTAAGCCGTCTTAAATTCCACAGAGTTCCAGAAAGTTGAGCTGTAGACTGTAACTGACACAGCGCGGGAAATAATAAGCTTTTCCCGCGTTTTTCAACAACTGTAATGGCGACGTATGTCAGAAGGCGCCATTTTGAAACCGCTTCCATAATATTGAATTATTATTTTTTGCTGTGAGAATTTGAAATCAAATATTTCCTGAAAATATGCTACACGCAACGTCTTATTGTGAAAAATATGTTTTCGGTTGAATTAAATTTGGTTCAATTACATTAAGTTTATCCTTGCCCCTAAAAAATACAATATGACGATCTCTGTCAATAAACAAAGTGCTTAACCGTTTCAAAAGAGCCACTCAGATGTAAACTGGTCATCGATAATGTAGCTATTGAGCAAGTCATACGGTTCACTTATCTCGGGGTGGAGATCTCTGACAACAGTGACCTATATAGCGAAGTACTGGCATGGACCAATAAAGCCATTTTTGTAGCTGTAGCTGGTTGATTGTAAGACGCTTTATGGAGAAACAAACACACGCTAACCGAAAGTAAGGTTAGGATATACCAGACATGCGTCTGACCTATAATGTCGGAAAGTGAAAGCACAGACACCAACAGAAAAAAAAGTTGTCCTTCTTAGAGTGGCGAAAATGTGAATGTTTATCGCGGGCAGAACTCAGAGATCGGATCAGAAATGAGACAATAAGGTCTGTTTTTGGCGTTAAAGATATAATGAGGTAGGGAAAAAGCAGAAGGCTCTTTTCAAGGGACCGTTTGGATCGAATAGAAGATACGAGGCTTCGGAAAAAATCTTCTTTTCAACATCCGCTCCTAAATGGAGCATCTGGACATCACCAGTTGCCTCCAGGAGACCCTATCGCCAGCCAGCATTTTTGTCTCTTCCCACGTCAATCCAGCGCCCCTTAATTCCACCGAATAAAGTCCACCTTATACCTAATATTCTTCTCAAGCACTTACTCTCAAAACTAAGAAGTTTGGTGTTTTGAGCTTTGGTAAGGCATAGCCTAGAGTTCCAGATAACACGCATCATGTTAAAAGTTGCTCTAGCAATTCCTAGGCGGGTTGCCAGCTCTTTATGCTTGCTTCCATCCTCAGTTATGTAAACTCTCTCGTATTTAAAGCTGTCAACTTTCTCAATCCTCTGAAAATCACTAAAAACAAGTCTAAAAACTCTAGCAGCAGAAGACTACCCAATAAGCCACCGGAAAAATGAAAAGACAGCTGGGTATCATCATTCCAGGACAATCATCATCACAAATAGGCCATACGACCTAAACCAAAAGGAAGAAGTTATTAAAAACAAGTGGGTTGTGGATTCGATTTCCGGCAGAGTTATCAAATGTGTTTTTAAGCCCTTGTAGATTTTCTGTAATATAAGTCACACGTGTAATTAAATTTCTAGTCCTGATTTAAATAAGAACTAAGATGTCATCAAATATTACACTCTCTCTATGTCAGTTCAAAAGAGCCGATGAGGCACTAAGTAAATGGAAAAAAAGATATAATACGAGCGCTTGTTACAATCAAATCCAGATATGTCCCAGCTCCAAGGGACTAAAGTCCTGTGTTGAGTTAAGATGAATATAGTACAATGATAAACAGGAATAAACACCATTTAAAAATAAATACATGTGATACATATATTACATTGTAAGCGTATCTTTTTTTAAATTCATGAAAGAATAACAAGATACACAAAGCAATTGAAGCATTGTGAGGTCTTGCTGACCATACAACCTGCAGTATGCATTTTGCAGAAAACAGCCAGATCTAATATTGAATAATACCTAATTCCCAATTTGAATGTATAAGGTGACATTCTGTATTCAAATATATTTTTTACTACACGTATTTTAAATTAATGAATTTATAAAATTAAAATACTTATGTATTTATCCATTTTAATTTGTTTAAGAGAACAAGATTTCTGGAGGCATTAATCGCCCCATCGGCATCTATGCCGTAATATTTTCCTAGTGCTGTGGGTATTTTCTGCAAATAACGGAATGCCGTTTTTGTGTTAAACATTGTTTTTAGATAGTGATTATTACAGATTTTTGTATGAAAGGATTACGACACCCAATTACAACAATATCTCATTTTTTCAACTTGCTTTCTACATAACTACGTTCAGTTTACATATGGGAATCAAGGAGGCATTTACAGGGGGGCGCATGACCTGTCATTAGTTAGTTTAAGTGGTCACTCTACGCATTGTGTAACATTCATCATTCTGCTTATGTTTTTGCATATTTATTCATACATCTTTGATTCTCCCATCAGTCCACAAAAATCAACGAATTGTGTACTTTTTGTGCATAATTTTATCACACATTCACCTGAGATACAAGAGTTTTATTTCAATTGTAAATCAAGTCGTTTTTCTAAATAAACCCCATATTTGGGATTTATAACTTAATAATACGTAAGTTGCGTGCTAAAAACGCAATTATCAACCCAAAGAGAGCGTTCAAATTCGTACTGCAAAAATGAGTAAATGATTTGTTTGAATATAGAAATGTAAAGTATGAAGAATTTGCCTTCCGCCTAATAAAGCTTATCCAAAATCAAGTAAAAGTTATCACTAGAGATCTTTCGGGTTACTGCAGATTGAACAAACAACTTGCTAGAATAAACTTTTCCAAAACTTCTAGGTGTAAGTTCTACAGTAAAGATAAAGAAATACCTACATATATACACTATATGAAAATGTAATGCTTTACATGATAAAAGGAGCCTCATCCTCGACGGACCAGTGGTTTAATCTTAGAATGTTAAAGAGCTCATCTCTTACCTTATAGCTCTATATTTCATGGATCTGGGCATGGGGAGAGAGATTAAGCAAAATGAAAACTCTCGCCTTCCACACACTAGCCAGGCTCTTTATAGACCTGGGCTTGGAGGGCGAGAACTATACATGGAGATACGTCACAATAAATCTTCACAGGTTGCAGTGACGTCAAGAGCTTGCATATCACTGACCCCACCCCTAAGAATAAGAATAAAACATGAAGCTGTTTAATGGATTTACCAAGAAAAATAACAGAGATGAAGAACATTTAGGAGAAGGTAATATAGAAGTCTAGACATCTACAGGACTTATGACCTGTCAAAAGCTGGTTTAAGTGGCCACTTTACACACTGTGTAACATTCACCATTCTGCCTATATTTGAACATCTATATTCCTTCAACTCTTTCATCTGTTGATGTTTGTGAAGTTAAAGAGCTGAAACCTTTATTTATGCGGGTAAGATTCATCTACTTGAACTATTCCACCTACATACTAGGCAACGCCTGAAAATATTATTTTTTCAATTTCTATACTTCTTCATGGATCAGGTAATTTATCAACAATATTTCGAGTTTGTCCAAATTTGAGTTTGTAAAATGTTAATATAAACAGCTCCCCAGGGAGTTGAATCCAGTCCTTGTCTACAAAAATTTGGACAAACTCAAAATATGGTCAAGAAAAATAAGTTGACTGTTACATTTTGTCGAACCCGTTTGTTTTCCACACCGTTTTTCATATATTACAAGACTCTGTTTGCGTAATGTGTTAAAAATAGAGGCATTAATCTTCAAATTTCTAACAGGGGAGAATCATCTAGCAAAGAGAATCGATATTTAATAGCGAGCAGTGCTTTAAATATGTTAATACTTGAATAACAAATGAGATTCCTTCCCCGTCATTTGTTTTTGTAGATCTACAATATCCCCCATTAAAAAATGGTGTAACACTGAAACTGGAACAGAAAATATTTTAATATTTCTTTGATTTTTGTGGAAAGACTAAGTACAGTAAAATGTGTATTTTGTGTTCTGCCACAATTTAAAAATCCTAACACGATAGTATATAGGGCCCAGTATGGATATTCCTATAGAAATGTATTATTTATTGGTCTAACTTTTTGAACATGCATATTTGTACCTTATCGAGCGCCAAGTGGTAATTTATTTTAACTCACCAAAAAAATAATAGATGTCATTTATATCATTAACGTATAAACAAAATTATCAGCAATATGTGTATGTAAATTAATTCATATATTCTGTGTCCGGGTAGATTTACTTTCACAAACAAAGCTGCTGTTGTGGCTGGATGCTTAAAAATGCTGTATGGAGAAACAAATATATGCTGAAGGAGAGCTAAATGCGGGTTTAATAAACCTGCATCAGACCAATCGTGACATACGGCATTAAAACAATGGCCGACACCACTAGAACAAAAAACCTCCTAAGAACGAGTGAAATGAAAACTCTCCGACCCATTGCAAGAACGACAATCCGAGACAGGGTAAGAAACTCCGAAATAAGTAGGATCTGCGACGCCGAAGATGTTGCGCGATGGGGAAGATCGAGAAGACGTTTCTGGAGAGAGCAGATTCAGAAAGAGTGGTAAATATAGTGGCGGGTGTAATAAATTGGCAGCAGACCCCTCGAAGGACCACCAAAAAGATGTTGGGACAGTTGTATGTCCGCATCCCAGGAACAGGCTCCGAGCAATAACAGGACGCAGTCCTATAGAAAATAGAAGAAAAAGAGAAAATATGTTAAATGACGTCATGAGTTGTGATAGATTTACGGTCAGGAAGCCAATTCACCAATCAGCAGAACTCACCCGTAGAGAACTTGTTACGTCACAGGCGGAGTAATTTCACAATTACAAAACTATTGAAACTCGTGAAACACCAGGTCAAAAATCCTGCTTATACTTCCATATTTTCTTCTCAAAAATGTTTGTACTCTCTGTTGCAAAAAAAATAGATCCTAATAACTCCCATAAGGAGGAAATCCAGCCTGTTCACAAACATTTGGACATCATCATCAGTCTATGTCCGCTCCCTAGTTGGAGCATATGATATCCATTAAGAACCTCCATGCATCTCTATCGCCTGCCGACTGCTTTGCGTCCTCCCAAGTCAGGTGCTCGTCCCGAAGTTCTGACATAAACTGCCGACAAACAGTTAGCAGTGGACGTCCAGGACGTCGAGAACCTGATGCCTTGTAAAGTATGCAAGCGTGGTTAAGGCTCTGATGAGGCATCCGCAAATGGCCTAGCCAACCGCATCGCCTCCGTTTGACGACAGTTGGATATACTGAAAACATTTTTGATAAAAAAAGCTACAAGGTTTTTTAAAAAAAAACATTGATAAACAAACATGTATTCACCAAATGAAGCACTAAGCGCCCGTCTTGTGTTCTATTCAACTTAAGTTCCTGAACCTAATTTGTATTCGATAAATGTGAAGCAGCGTAAACATTCAGCTTTGAATTCGCCATAAACTGGCATAGTCTTTTTTACTCTATTATGAGTTTTGCACGGCAATTTTCACGTGACAATGCTTATTTTTCGGAACATAGTTTCAAAATATTGTTCTTTAAAAAATCATCTCTTTTTAATTATACCTCTGTGCGTTTTTTTTTGTTGATATTTTCATTTTAATTTTTTTTTTCAATAAATTTTTTTCTACTGAAATCTTACTGAACTGCATAAAATGTAGTTCTTAAGCAGGTGCTTATAGTTAAGTTCTAATATATAAATATAATATTATCTCTTCAATTCTATTACATATAAGGACTCTTATAACTACGGAAAAAAAAAAATTAAATTAAATATTACAACCAGAGTTATCTTTTTTTTTCAAAAAAGGAGAATAAAATTCTATAAAAAAGGTTTCGACTAAAGTATTTCCATAAATTTATTTTTTTATAGTATAACCGAAGGCATAATTTAAAGTAGAAATAAAGGAAAATGTCAAAAAATTTACGTGATTTAAAATGCTCGTATTTCTTTTCAAAATAAAAAAAAATAAAAAAATTGGCTTCGGCCACTTTCGTGTTCAATATTTAGTCTTTATTGAGATCCTAGGGATCCTTTAAATGGCGTAATCTGCCGGTCTAAAAGTAATTATATTTTAGTTACATGAAACTTTTAAGCATATTTTTAACAGAAATACCTTTGAAAAATATTATTCGTATCTAATTTATGTTTTTTTAATTTTTTTTTATTGTGGGATTAAAAAAATCACTCTTTTTAAAATGGCGAAATCGTATGATTTCCCAATTTTGCGTTCGTTTTACCAGACTACAGCTTTAATCTTTAACAAACATACTCAGTAATATTATCTAATATATCACAATTGCATTATGAGCGAAAGTGAAGGAAACCGACGGAAAAAGCCCCGGTCTTCAAAACGGTTTTCGGGTATGTGCAGGGGATGCTTTTACTGAAGTATTTGTCTGCGAAGGTTTGAACATGTTTGAAATTATGTAATAATCATCCATTTTGTTTTCAATTTCCCCTTTTTGATTAATTTATCAAGTTGTATAGCAATATTTCCCTAAATACGGTAGAAATAAATGTTCCCTTTTCCCGATAAGTAAATGGTTTGGAAAAACAACCGTCTCATGTAAGTATGGGGGTGGTTACCTACTCGTACATACATCAATCTCGGTGCTGAAACAATTTTGTGTCGGTAAGAAAATGTTTTAGGAAATTTATGTTTTCTCAGAGTAAACCGGCGGTCAGTGTAAGTCTTACAATAAACAAATATTTTAAAACGGTGCTATGCTAAAATAAAAATTGCTGACTAAATGTTATTAAATATTTGTATATAACGACTAACCGACTTCTATTTGTCTACCGGTTTCGAGACGTGCCCGTCTCTTTGTCAGAACACCGATTGAACCAACCTGCAAAACTCACTATACACCTTCATAATAGTTGTTGCACAAAAATATAAAACCCCAACTGTCGTTGCGTGTTCGATTCCCGCCAGCTGCAAGAACAAAATCCAAGAAATATTTAATATTTTCTCAATTATTCTGGGTGTTGTGGTGCATTTTTTATTACCTCCTTCCATATCCCTTCTATCCCACCTGCTGACAAGTCTCAAATTAGAGGCTTAGAGGGTTATTCCTCTAAAAAAACCCTTGCATTCACTGATTAGGTCATGAAAATGTTTGATGTCGTGGGAAAAATAGTTGGAAAAAGAAGGTAGGGATAAAAAGAGAGGCGTGAGTTCAATAGGTATAGGATGACTATTACAATGAAACATCGTTTAATGAGCTATATTGAACGGTTGTTCGATTATTGATTAAAAGAATATTATTTTTTAAAGCTTTCCTAATATGAATAATTTTAAAAATCAACAATGTTTGATTATGTCCAAATGCTTGCAGACTGGCTGGATTTCCTCCCTAGGGAGTTGTTCATATTTAAATTTATTTCAACAGAGAGGGAAATTTTTTGAGAAGGGGATATGGAAGTTTAGGCATTTATTTACAGGGCTTATGACCTGTCATTGGCTGGTTTAAGTGGCCACTTTACACACTGTGCAACATTCACCATTCTGCCCATGTTTGATCATCCACATTTCCTCAAATCTTCCATCTGTTGACTTTTGTGAAGTAAAAGAGCTGAAACCTTTATCACGTGAGTGAGATTCATCCGGCTGAACCAAATCACCTACTAGGCAACGCCTGAAAACAATTTTTCAATTTTTATACTTCTTCTTTTACCAGGTAGTATTTCAACAATGTTTGATTATGTCCAAATGCTTGCAGACTGGCTGGATTTCCTCCCTAGGGAGTTGTTCATATTTAAATTTATTTCAACAGAGAGGGAATTTTTTTGGTAAGGGGATATGGAAGTCTAGGCATTTACAGGGCTTATGACCTGTCATTGGCTAGTTTAAGTGGCCACTTTACACACTGTGTAACATTCACCATTCTGCCCATGTTTGAACATCCACATTTCCTCAAATCTTATGCCTAGACTTCCATATCCCCTTCGAATTTTAACCAAATTCAAATTCGAATCTTCGAAACCAGTCACTAGATTTTCCAAATTTGTGGATTAACGTATCACTCGTCTTTTATTTCTTCAATAAATGATATATACGTAAACATGAATATATATATAAACTTCTAAATTCTCCAAACACAAGTTGTTTATTAGCGTACGCAACAGTCACCGAGTATTAAATAGCAGAAATTCCGATAAGCCAAAATATATTCACTGTTCATGTTTTGTATTGCGAAATGTCTACTGCTAAGTTTGTTAGAAAATCAGAATTAATTTATTTGATTAAAAATGTATTCCGCTAAAATTATCTTTGTAGGTATATTCACAAAAATGATTTCAAATATTGGTGAAGCTTAAATATTTATAAAAAATAAGGTAGCAAACAATTCAAGCGTAAATCAAAATGTATAATAATAGGTATATTAAAGTACAGTAATTTATTCATTTATTTATTCATACAAATACATACATATTACAAAAAATACAATAATAATCAAGTATCCCGATTTCTATGAGGCCAAGGGCCCTGTGTTGAGTTGGGATACAACATAATGGAAAGTGGAAACATGTACGTACATGCTCGTACATTATTAAATAATGACAAAAATAAACATAAAATATTATCACATAAACATACATATATTTCAATAAACATCTGGGCAACACGCTTAATAGTATATACATCTATGCAATATCCCGCAGCAGTCTCCTGCAATGGTCTCTTCCCTTAGACAAAATTCAGACTTGTAAAATCCTCTTGACAATGGCTTTTGTTTTGAAGAACTTAATGCGTTTATTTAGGACATTGAACACTCTTGGGGCCACAAAAGAGAAATTCCTCTGAGCAAACGCCATACACGTTTTTTGAAATTAATAATTCAAATTACAGGAAAACCTTGTACGAGCATTCTGCTGGGATCCACTCTTGTAGCCGCATGGCCAGAAATGTGTCAATGACTCTTTTTTTTTTAAATGTTTAATGTCCAGTACCTTCATGAATTGGAACAATGTCTCAGATTAGAAAGTGGGGGTACATCGCAGCATCACTCTTGGTATTAACTTTTGGACGTTTATTAGGGGGTTCACGATGGACGCAGTGTAACCTCCCCAGCCCACTATAACATAGATTGTCACTGACTGGAAAAGAGCAAAATACACAGTTCTGAGAGTGCTAATGTTCAAAATGTTCCTAAGTGAGCAGAATACATGACACAGTTTTCTTAATCTAGAAACCAGCGATTGGACCTGAATAATTATAATAATAATCGTATAACTAACTTTAAAAATCCAGCTTTGCAGATTCGCATCGCTTTTCAAACTAAAATTGAACATTTTTTCATTAGAAAATACAACACAATATAAATATTATAGACATATATTGAGTTTTCCTTCTGACATTTCTTGGTGGAACTGCATTTTAATTATAATAATAAAAATACTTTATAGTTTTATTCCACTTTTATTTATAATATATATTATTTTTTTTTACCAGTGACCGGGTTTCGTCACCAGTCTGACGATGTCGGTCACGACAAAACCCGGTCACTGGTAAAAAAAATAAAAAATAATTATAAATAAAAGTGGAATAAAACTATAAAGTATTTTTATTATTATATTATAGACAAGTTTGGAAAATAATACGAACCAACCAAATTATAGTTTTTTCATATTCTTAAGATCAAAAACATTTTTTAGCGCAGTGGAATGACATTTTACATTTTTTTTCAAATAAATTTGTATAAAACATAACTCTCGGATCAGAGGCCCAAAGATCGAACCCCGAACTACACCAACTTGATTTCCATTTTCTAATACTGAGTTATGTATAACTTGTTGAAAATGTTTGCGTAAATTATAAGAACACCGACATTTCTTTTATAAACACAAAAGAACCAAAAATAATGATAAAAAATAATCAATTTAATTTAATTTCGAGTCTAAAAATATTCGTGTTATAATTATATTATTCTATTTCTCATTCCTTTTTTCATTCTTCTGTCTCTCTTACAATATTTTTTAATATAAAAGGCACGCGAGTAATTTGAAGTTAGTTCAAGTCCTGAAGATAAGGAAGTAACCTCAAAATCGGTCGACGTACCCACTTGAGGAATGATTGGCATTTGGTTTCCTGCCATCATTGATAGTTTTTATTGTCTAATTTACCAATCATGCATAGAAATACGGATTCATTGTAATTAAAACATGTTGTAACTTTTGCCTATTTCGTTTACGGATTAAGCCTCTGTCGATTACTTCTTCACCAGTCATAAATTTGATTAGCGACATTTTTCCTCTACTCAAACATCCACCCCCCAGTCATCAATTTATCTCAATGACTTCACACATCCAAAGTGTAGGTAAGTTATACTCAGCTTGGAGGATCTTCCATTCTTTCCGCGTCATTAGTCCATTCCAAGAATCGTGTGTTTGCCAAACTTTACAATTGACTTCTGTTCACGGACCCCTAACAAATCACCCCCCATCCTCCATACCCCACTTCCTACCCTCTCCAAAGGCGTACGGCAACTTAGATAGATAAGGTTTTGAAAAAAAAAAATAACAAAAAATAGAGAAAAAAATTGTGTAGTTTATCTATGTCTCGTATCTTATAGAAAATGAGATTATAAGTCGGTTATACAACTTTCGAAAGTACGTGAAAATTTATGTGAAAGTTATTACGAACTGAGTATTTTTCGATTCGAATATTTTTGTTTTATTGCAAATCGTTTTAAAAACTGATGATCTTCATATCGATTTACTTCACATTAAAAAATATTATTTATTGTGTATGCAGACAATTGGTAGAATTCTATATTTAATTTGGTAATGTATCCAAAATAAAACAAGTTTATTGGATTATAATTCTACTTTATTTTTTATAAAATATACAAAGGGTATATTGTGACGCGTTTCGTCTTGTTAGGACATTTTCAAACAAACTACGCGTCACAATATACCCTTTTTATATTTTATAAAAAATAAAGTAGAATTATAATCCAATAAACTTGTTTTATTTTGGATACATTACCAAATTAAAAAATATTCAGTTTTGACAATAAACAAGTTACTTTTTAAAAACTTCAAAATCAAAAACCTTTTTTTTAAATTAATTTAACTCTACAACACACCACATGATTCAAAAGAAAATAAAAATAAAGTCTTAATGTTATTTTTTCTAGATTGAGTGGTACAAGCACCTTCAATATATTTACATTAATATATACATGGGTATTTCGCACATATTACTTTAGAGTAAACTGTAAAAAAATAGTAACTTAACACTAGATAATATAGAATATAAAATATACTTAAATTTACAAAATACGGTTAAACATCGTTGTCGTCGTCACAAAACATAAAAAATATATATATTTATATATAAACGTAGTTTAAAGAGTTTTGTAAAAGCTTCGGCCGTAAAGTACGCTACTGCAATTCTGGTATGTTCTCCTTTTCCCGTCAAAGCCTTACAAATGGAACTTTCTTTCCGTTTGATTTCAAAATATCTACATTTTCTTCTAAACCGAGAACTTTTTTCAATCTTTGTTAACTTTTGATAAACTTCAGCTTTACCTTTGCTATTGTTCGATGACACAATTTTTTTATGTTTTAACAAGTTTTTTTACTTTTTCTGAAATCTGATTAATTCTACGGAAGCTGGCGGTTGATTTATTCAAAATTTCTGACTAACTTTTTTATTTGTTTTCATACGTTGAAAAAATGTTTAATCCGTTATTGATTTGTTTTGAACTTCTGTGTTCGAATTTTGAACGTCGTGATCATCATTATTCACCTTTTCGTACCTAGTGGTGCATAGGGCACAAACATGGGTAAACCAAACTCTGCGTAGTTCGCACACCTGTTACTTGAAGCTAAGATTAAAAAAACTTTAGGTGCCCGTCCGGAAAAATTAAATACTGCAGTTCAATTTTAATTGGAATAAAGCCCAGGACCTCAAGAATGGTGGGCAGATGGGTCAACCACCACACTAGGAGGCGGACTTAGCTCTGGTTGATTTCCTTGTTCAGTATTTTCACTTGAGAGCAGCTATCAAATCTAAGACAGTTGTCCAGGTTTCTGGTTTCATTTTACAGCCAGAACTGTATAGAAATACATTATGAATAGAAGTTTATGAAATCATTCATAATGGTGTATTTGATATATCATTACACTTAAAAAATTGTTTGTTATACATGTATATACGTATATAATATTATGTTTATTTGTACTAAAAATATTTTTTTTAATTAATTTTTTTTCAAAACGTTCTGACTCAACAATGGATTTTCAAGTTAGTCACAGCAAGCACGTAGACATGGGTAATTTCTGAGTGTCACTTTTCCATGAACTTAAATAATCTTTAGAGAAATCTTTAATAATTTAGAGAAATTATTTAGAGAATTATTTATAAAAATCTTAAATAATCTTTAAATAATCTTTAAATAATCTTTAAATAATCTTTAGAGAAAATTTAATTTAGAAAATTTTAACTTTGAACTTTTGACATCGTTGGTCGGTCCAAATATTGACCGTCGCTCAAACGACGTTGATCAATTGGTTAGGTTGTATAATGAGGTACTATCTAACCTGATAGACAAACATGCACCGCTTACTACGAAGACTATTCAAAAAAGGAAATCTGATGCATGGTTTGACGAAAATTGCCAACGCAGAAAAAAAAGTTAAGACGTTTTGAACGTAAATACAAAAAAACACTGTCAACTTCAGACCGACCAATATGGTTAGAAATGCAAACCTCCTACAGGACATTTATAAAAGGAAAAAAATCAAGTTTCTGGTGCAAAAAAGTCACTGAACAGAGAAAGTCTCCAAAACAACTCTGGCGAAGCCTTCAATCTGTTCGTGGTGACTGTATAACAGAGACACCGAATACAGGCGCTACTGCTACTGATTTTGCCAACTTTTTTTATAAATAAGGTCGAAAAAATCAGACTGGCATCTAGTTCAGGGAAAAAACGTTTTTTTCAGTTGACGCCTCCCAAAAATTAAGTAAATTTGAACCAACATCTATAAATGAGGTAAAAAGGATTGTTGCGGCATTACCCAACAAACAATGAATACTAGATCCGATTCCAACATGGCTTTCGAAAAAATGCATTAACGCATTAGCTCCATTTTTAACAGACTTATTCAATACTTTCATGGAGCACAGCATTGTTCCAAAAGCCATAAAGAAAGCTAATGTAACTCCACTTTTAAAAGGTTCACAATTAGATGTGGAAGATCTTTCCAATTTTCGCCATATTTCAAATCTTCCCATCGTATCAAAAATATTAGAAAAAATTGTTTCTCATAGGCTCGTTAATTATATCGAGCAGAATTCATTATTTTCGGTAAGGCAATCGGCATACCGACGTTTTCATTCTACGGAGACAGGAGTGATAAGAGTGCTGTCTGACATTATAACGGCGGTAGACTCTGACATGAGTGCTGCATTTGATACTGTAGACCATAACATTTTGCTTGAACGTCTGGAAAAAACTTATAGTATCCTTGATCAGGCACATATGTGGTTCAGTTCATATCTTAATGAAAGAGAATATTCAGTTGTGTTCAAGGGTAATAGCTCACCCAACTTTAAGGTGTCTACTGGAGTACCCCAAGAATCAGTACTCGGACCACTCCTCTATTAAAATAAAATAAAAACAACAGGTTGTAGTTCCGTGGTATTATTGTGTACTCACGGACCAAAGGTCTCAGGTTCAAAACCCTCTCTACCACAACTCGGTTTCCATTTTTCAAGCACAAGATATTAACGACTTTTAGGAAATGGTCATAAAATTTAAATATTTGGGTAAATAATAAGAGCTATTAGTAATTTAGTATTTCTCTTTCGTAAAAAAATTAAATAATAAAAATTGTATAAGATTCATAATATTGATTTTTTTTGTTAATATTTCTTGATAAAACTCCATAGTTAATGATTATGATAAAATTATAAATAAACTTATGAATGAAACTTCTTGGTTTAGTTTTACTTTTTATTATTTTGACCAACGAGCGCTTTCGCCTAAGTAGGCATTTTGAAGATGCCTAGATGGCGAAAGCGCTCGTTATTTTATGCAAGCTTCTGACGTCACTGAGACCTGTGAAGATCCATTGTAACGGGTCTCTGTGAATAGTTATCGTCGTTCAAGCCCAGGTCTATAAAGAGGCTGGCAACTTAATTTAATTTTTTTATATAGTAGTTGCATTATTTTTTACTTTGATAATATACTAGGTTTATATTTCTAAAGAGGATTATTCTGCAATTACATTTCTAAGAATTTATTTAAACGGTTGGAATCAGGAAGGACATGCTAGAGTGGGCCAATAAGGAACTTCTCAGCATTTGCTCATATTAGCCCGGCTACTGCTTAATCTCCCAAGCCCAGATCCGCAAAGCATCGGGCTATTAGGTAGAAGGCAAGCTCTTTAACATCCTCAGGTTTAACCAGGTTTAAGGATCACTATCCTATGATATGGCTCCTGTGTTTCTTCATCTGCACTGCAGAACTTACATCTAAAAGTTTTGAGAAGGTTCATTCTAGCAAGGTTTATGTTCAATCTGCAGTACCCTGGGCGGGTAACCCTCACTTGATTTTGGCCAAGCTTCACTAGGTCAAAAGCAAAATTTTGCGAGTACTCTTTTATCAGTTCCTTCACATGGTGCTGACCAGGTACTTCTATCAGATTCATCAGATAAAACCTCAATTTGCTTTGATGAAGAAGCTTGTTTGGCTTAAAAACCGGTTGGTAGAAATCTTTTTTGTTAAAAACAAAGTCGTTTTCTATTTATTTTAATTCATTTCTTTAGATTAAATATGCAGTGCCCTGCGCACCACTGAGTGAGGAAAGCGATATGATGACGATGAAATCATCGGCTTATAGTTTTTTCATGTTTAGCTTTTGGCTCAAATTACTTCCCTCAACACTGAAAATGCTCAGGACATAATCTTATTAGTATTCCGTGCGCATTCGGACCCCAAAGTAATGTAATGTAATGGTTTATGACGTTGGACCCTTGCTCGGGACTCGGGACTCGGGACCACCCTCTTGGGAGTGACTCCATAACAAGAAACCTGATTCCTAGTCAGAGATAAAGTGTTATGTTACTTCAAACTGAAAAACCTGGAAGCATGCAATCATTGATTGTTATTACATAGCTTATTAATTATATATATGATATCATATTACCCCGTAGTCTAATGGTCAGCGCGTTTATCTACCATACAGTCTCGGGGTCGATTATTGGCTTTTTTGGTGTTTTTACACAAAGATATTTCATATATCTGAAGCGTAACATGTAAGACTGATTATTTTACCATTAGAAATAAACAAAACATTAATGTTTATATTTTTTTTCTATTTTTTTTATTGTTCACAAATATTTTACTCATTTACATTTTTTGGGACACTAATTTTCATATCGGCCACTCGACGGCATTAGAATTTTGTTATAATATTTTGAGTTTGTTCAAATGTTTGTAGATAAAGATTGGATTTCACCCCCAACGGAGTTATTAAGATTAAACGAGTTATTATGTCTACAAACATTTGGGCAAATTCAAAATATTGTAATAAAATGCTTTATGAATTACTTTTTATGAAACGATCGTTGGTGGCGAAATTTAACCTAGAATTTTATAAATATTTTTTGTTTTATGTATTTAATTTTCAAATTATATAAACAAATTTTACTTCCATACTTTACCTTTTTATAAGTACCAATGTTCCTTACTAAAGTCTAAATTAAGGGGTAATCTGCCTCGTGTTAGGCAATATACATAGTATATTTTGATAAATAAAAATATGTATGTGTATTGTTGAATACGAAATGCCGTTTATTTTAAATTAAATTCTAGAATCGTAATATTGGTCTAGGTGAGGCTTGTAAAACGAAATTTTCATAAAATGAGGCTACCTTCGCGAACTTTACATATATTTTTGAATAGTTCAGCGAAATATGCTTAATATATTTGTATTTATCCTGAAAATCTCCCCTTCCTGGAAGCTGAAAGGAACAATGGTCAAAATATCCTTCTGGGGTGTTATGCTGCACTCTATCGCCTTTAAAATCTCATGCGACTTTTGTTGATGGGCTAACGATAACATGCATAAATAAGCGCGCGACAGAAATCAATCTTGTTTCTCGACATTGAGAATCGCATGGGACATTATTGCATAATTCCCTTCAACTATCATACATGCATTCAGTCTTTAAATGACAAACGTTTTTTTTTTAATATTTAATTTGAATATGCTGATTTTAAATACAATAATAAATATTAAGACAATTTTTTCAAAATTATTTTAGTTTTTCGTATTTTAAAAATGCAATTTTACTTTTTGTTTTGGTTAATAACATTGTACATACATTTATAAGGGACAAAGTCACAGATTATAGCGACACTAACAGGAATGACCCATGCTTGTGAGTTTGCTCCGTCTCGCGAATTATAACTTTTGTTATGTGCCTTTGGAGGTTTTACATTATGAAAATAGCATTATATACGCTATGTATTTTAATAATGCTTGATGTAACCATGGATATATCCACAGTTTGTTTCTTGTAAAAAAAATTATGGATCATCAATATCAAAATACATGTTTGAAAAATATGTCAAATTGTATAATGTTAAAAAAAAATAAAAAATAATAATAATTTTAAATATTGGAGTGTTCAAATAAAACATTTACTTTGTTGGAAAAGTAAGTAAAAAAGTTGACAAAAAGCGTTTGATCGAAGCATAAAAATTTAGTTGATATTTGACAGCAGAGTCATTTATTCATTTATTAACACGTACGTATTTGTAAATGACGCCAATTTTTTTCTTATTTGTAATCAAATTAATTAGGTATTTTAAGAATATCAATTTGACAAAGCAATTGAGGTGACCATTCGAATATTGGTCAGTATTGTCAAGTGGACGACATTGTCAATTATTTGTTGTTTTTTTTTACATTCAATCAATTATAACTATAACTATTATAACTATACATTTCAAATCAACAGTTTGATACCGATAAACACAAATCCATTACCAAGCTGTTTTGTCTTGCAAATAGTCTATAATTCTATAATAACTCTTCTTCCGCAGTTCATGATAAAACCTTTAAAAAATACATTGACAAAGCCTTAATTACAAAGGGGTAATTTGTTGTAGAAGCAAACGCAGTTTACTATTTACTATTTTTTTGCAGTCAGTTAGTAATGGGCAAAGACATTTTTTCTTTATTTCTCGAGTTAAATCTATGGAAAATTCTATTCCTTTTAAAATTGGATGTTGTCGAGCAGACGACACAATATGATTTCTTTTAGGCATAAGGCCCCTAAGCCACTCACCCAAAGGACCTCAATACTGCTGCCTTTTGCAAGAAATAAAGGAGACTTCGTTTATGAATATAAGGACCTACAGCTTTATATAAAAGTTTGAAAGGTAAGGACTTTCTCCTTTCAAGCTACAGAGATCACAAAAAAGAGATAAATATAATTATTCCTACTGTATTTTGCAGTCGCAGTAAAAAAAACAGTCCAAGATTTCTATCGCTATGAATAAAAAATACCACCTTCTACGAAAACTGACAAAAATATATAAAATGGATTGAGAATAATCAATTAAATTTCCAAAATATTTTAGAGAAATGTTTTTATTCATAATTTTAAAAAAGGAATCATAATAAAATATGTCCCTTGAAAAACAGGACATGTTTGGCATTGATAATTGTGACGCCTTAATTCGTGACGATGTTCTAAAAAAATATGGAGGGTCAGGAATAATGCTGAAAATAAACATGAATGGTGACGTATTAGGGGCATGGCCAATGCAATGACCGTTGCGGGAATTCAAAACTATAAATTAAAAAATTTTTTTTATGCTACTCATAAGTGGATTTTTTTCTATTTTTACTAGACAGTATTCCATAGATTCTTATTACTATAAAAATGTGGTTTTCGGTTGAATCGGTTGAGATACGAGTATCTATCAAAGTCATTAACACTTTGTATCCCGGAGCCGTGTAAACACGTGATTATATAACCACGCGTTGTGTCCCGGTCCCGTGTTTTCACGTGGTTTACCAGCTGTCGGAAAAGTGCATTTTATTGACACCTAGTGACTTTTATTAGTATTTTTTCGCTGCTGTTAAATCACGTGAAAACACGGGACCGAGACACAACGCATGGTTATTATAATAACGTGTTTACACGGCTCGGGGATACACATCACAATAAAAGGAGTGAGACCTGTATATGGGTGAACATTGCAATGTGGCTCTCTCCATAAAGGCCAATGTTGGCAAAACTGTCATACAAAAATGACTTATTAAATTTTTAAAAATAAATATGAGAAGTTTCAATTGACTTAAGCCAGTATTTTCATAATTATGGCACTTTTAAGAAACCCTTCACAAAGACTAGATTTTCACAAAAATGGGCCGGGCACAGAGTAAATTCTATGTGTATTCGGCCGGTGCTCAAAGTATTAACATAGTCTTCATTAAGATATTAGTCTCCTATTTCAAATTTAAAAAAAAAAAAATGGTATATCCAAATATTTATAGACAAGTACCGTATTTTTCGCACCGTAAAACGCACTTTTTTACTCTGAAAATTCAACCGAAAATTTGGGTGCGTCTTATGGTCCGATGCGTCTTATCGTCCGCAAAATACGGTACTGAATTTCACCTGGCAGAAATATTTCAGGGTAAAATCATCTTTTAAGTACCATTTAGCTCTCGGTCAAGTGGTCGGTACGTTTGCCTTCTGCGCAAGAGTTCTCTGGTTCTATTATTTTACTCGGTGATTTCGCAAAACCCTGCAGCCATATATCCCCGAGTAGGTTAAAGGAACGAGTTAGTATGCATACACACCGAGTCCTAATCCGAGAATCAGTCAATGTCTAGTAAGATTAGTGTACCAATATGGGTCGGTTCTTTACCGCTGAGTTAAGTCCTAGTCTCCTTATCTTTGCTTCAACTTACCCCACTTTTTGATTGCGGGTGAATTTATGGGGCTATTTTCAGAAAAGGAATTAAGGGCTGTTCTTAAATTGAGGTTAAATAAAACACAACTATCTAAAAGCCTCTTTTTCATTTTCATCTTGTTGATTTGATTAATTACCATATTTTGCTTTACCCGAAATGCAAACACGTATTTTTTATAAAGCAAAACATGAAATATTCTAAAAAACTGAAATAAAAAAAAAACTTCGAGATATGTATAAGAAACAAACTTAGAAATCTCCATTGAAGGAGTATTTAAGATATTTGCGAAAGATTTTGTGACGTCAAGATCCGTGACGATGTTCTAAAAAAATATGGACGGTCAGGAACAATGCTGAAAATAAACATGAATCGTGACGTATTAGGGGCGTGGCCAATGTAATGACCATTTTTGCGGGAATTCAAAATCACATTTTTTTAAATGAAACTGACAAGTAGCAAAAAAAATTTTTTTGCTAGACAGTATTTCTTAGATGCTAATTATTTTAAAAATGTAAAAAAAAAACATAATATTGCGCTATTTAAGAAAAAATAATGACTTTTTACAGATTTAAAAAAAAATAGAATCGATAATAAGACACATACCAAATAATAATGTACTGTAAATAATAATATAACTGCGTTGATTTTTAAATAAAAATGTTTACAAAAATATTATTACACGAAAGAACTTTGATTTTTTTCCTTTTATCTTTGTCTTGGGATAGGTTGCATGAAATATTTAATGTTGGATTTGAGGCGCAGACTTGCGATTTGTAAATATTTAGCAAGTGAATCGATATGACCACAGTACAGGGAAACTGTTCGGAGGATATGACTATCTCCATATATTGTATTGACTGGTAAACAGCTCCTAGCGGGTTCAAGTCTACCACCCTCTCCCTCTTCCCTATCCCCTCACATAACTTTGTCTTTATGTTGTGTGTATTTTGGGATCAAAGCCACGAGGACCGAGTCTATAACATTATTTATTTATTATTTAGTTTTGTAAGAAAAATATAATATACATCATATTATTGCCCCATTATCGTGTACATTCTGATTCACTCGAGCGCGTCCTGTAGAAACTTCTAAAATATATTAATTTTAAACTTCATATTCCAGCTGCTTTATTTAATTATAATTAATTGTTATCTTTAGCAAATCTTTTGAGACTTTCTGATAAAAGAATCGTAACTGACCTAATATTACTATATAAAGTGATCGATTGATTGATTGACTGTCCTGATTTGCTGGAGTTGGTGTGTTTCCGTGTACCTGGTCGACATACCCGCCACAGATCTCCTTTTTGTTCTACAAGTTCTAAGACCAACTATCACATGCACTCGCCTATCCCTAGGCTCCATAGATATGGCAATCAGTATGAGGACAAGGCTGATATATTTATGCTATGCTATGCACGACACTCTCCGATTCCGCGTTTACATTCCTTAGCCAACAAATTTACTTGTGAAATAGACATTTTTAATACGGCAATTATCAATTTTAAAACGTTCTTAAATTCACTGTTTGAAACAAATTATTAATGTCGTAATAAAACTTTCTTTTTTATACAATTCTTTCTCTGTTTTTGATGTGTATTATTATTATCTTATCTCTTTCTGATATTAATTTATCAAATATTTTTGTGTGATATATATTTTATTATTTTCACATATATACTTACTGTCAACTAATTTTCTTTTTTTTTTTTTAACAATAATTTGTTGATACCATTTTTTTATACTTATAAGTATATGAAACTGTATTTATTTATTTTTTTGAATTCTTTACAAGTTATTTACAATTTGCTTTTTAATTCGATTACTTTTATAATATCCATTTAATTTTTTTTTCTTTTTTACTATGTAAAGTTTCACTTTTTATTTTGCATGGTAGTATGCCTCTTATTGTTTCTAAATGTATACAAAAAAGCATTGTTTATCTTTTAAATTTTTACGCACTATGTTTGTACTTACCTGTATATTTATTGTAAATGCCCCTTGGGCGTATTGTAAAATTAAATAAAATATATATTTTTTTAAATATTTAGTTCTGGACTTGATAGTTATAAAACGAGTCTGATTTTTTTTTCATGTCGCAATATTATTCTTAAACTTTTTTTATATTTGAAAATGTTTTTCCTATTTTTATTTATTCATATTTATGTATTCATTTCGTTAATATTTACCTACTTGTTACTATTGTTATAGTTATGCAATTTTATATTTTTTTGTTATGTATTTATATTTGTATATTTTTTTCATATTTATGTTCAATACAGGTTAAAAGCGATTTATGTCGTTTATGTAAAAATAAATAAATAACACATGTAGGATTTTAGTAGTTGAAAGGGTTGGAAATCCCACCCCAGTTAGAGATTGACAGAAGACTTTTGAGAAGAAGAAGGTTGCTCTTTGATGTTTATTTATTATATGGCAAAAAAATTATGAATTGTGTCGCGTGACTGTGACGGAGATTAGGAGTTGAAGAGACTGCACTTGAACTACTTGCTGTAAATGAATGACTTGGACTGAACTCGTTGGGCTGACTGACTGGCGTTGCCACGTCCTTAGGTCTCTTTATAGGCGACGTTCCTTTCTAGTTCATTTCTTCATGTTAGGGACGATGTGATCGTACTGCAGAACGATGCTTCCGATTTCATGTGCAATACTGTTAGAGTTGCAATATAATATTGTATTGAATTCTATAGGAAATGATGACATTGCTTTCTTCGGTCATCGCACTATTTCAGGTGAAACGTTTAAGCACGTGTGTGTCATCGATTATGGACTATGAACCCTACACTCAAAATACAAAATACAGATAAAATGACCATCTAGTCAATTACCTATCATTTTTCTATTCGCTTAATGTTAATGCTTCATAGGGCAGTACTCAAATTACCAAAATCTTATGCAAACGTTGAATTTTTAAAATCTGAGCGTTACTTTTATGAGTTCCATGACATTTTATGATCAGATCGAAACAGTTTATTGCAGTTCATTATTCGGATACTGCCAGGATTTTTTATAACACACGAGCTCTAAAAATTCTTTATAACTCGTTTGTGCAAAATAAACTTGAAAGTGGCTCGATGATTTTATAATCGTGAGAGTTAAAGTATTTACTCTCATATACAAGTTCTGAATAAATTTCTTCTATTTAAATTAGGCAATTAGAAAAATTATGTTTATTCATTTTAGGAATTCCGTCAAAAATATTACACTTTTAACAATAAGTTATTTGGTTGCACTTAAAAATAAAAGCACTTTGGCGGATTTAAAAAATAATAATTAAAAAAAGTAATTATTTTTAAAAGTGTCAAGATTCGAGACGATGTTCGATAAAAAATTTAAAGGTTGGGAACAAAGTTCAAAATTAACATGAGTCGTGACGTATTAGGGGCGTGGCTAATGCAATGACCATTTTTGCCGGAATTCAAAATCACAAATTTCAAAATATTTTTAATGCTATTAATAAGAAGCATTTTTTTCCTTACTTGACAGTATATTGTAGACCCTTGTTACTTTGAAAAAGTAAATAAAAATCTTTAAATCGCGGTCGCATCAACCTCTCCGACTCTATACCACCAATGTCATGAAAAGGCGAGGTCAACACTTTCTTTAACTTGAAGACACTCCTGCTTTCCCATAATTCTGGCAAAAATTAAATACCTTCTTGCCAACATAGTAGTGTTGTTTCGATGCCAGAACAGTGTTGACCCCTTCTTTTAGCATCTGATCCCTATTAGAGTATCTTGTATTATGGTTGTGGTTAACAGTTAGTTATTTGTCTCTTTTCATGGGGGTAACCACTACTTTCCTCACAATACAAGCTGTTTACTTTAAAATTAAGTATTGAAAAACGGAATTTTATATTTCATATATACGAGTATTTTTAATAATTACTTTCCCATTGCACCTCTTGTGTATTTTTGTATGTTAATTCTAAGGTACGTACCTACCCTTAGTAACATGATGCAGTCAATAGTTCCCTAGGGGTGCATTCAACCGCCCACAATATCATCCCACTCAATACTTGATAGTCAATATATACATTCACTTGATTAAACATGCCATGTTTCGAAAGTGATCCCCTTCATAATAAATACAATACAAATATCAAAATGTAACATTTTAACTAATTTGAAAAACGGTTATTATACTCGTATTCATCGGAAGTGGATACATTTCGACCAGCCAAAAATTGTACATATTTTACGTAGAAATAATTTGATGTATAAATAATAGTAGATAATTGAACCTATACTTACCAACTTTGACGGCCTCGTGGTGTAATGCAAGAGGTCTCGGGTTCGATTCCCGACATGTATGATATGAAATATTTATTTATAAAGGTGTTTTTGCACCAAAAATATTTCATAGTCCCTGGACTTGTACCAAAGACGATTTTTCGAGTATTAAATTTAAAACTCGAAATTTGCGTTTAGGCATACTTATCAACGGCATCGCATCATTTGTAGCGCAAATAGCCTAAGTTTAAAAAAAAATACAAAAAAACACTGAATTTTAATTTTAGGTAACTTTTTTCACTTTTAATACCATCTGTGTTCTTCATTTTAATTGACTGGTGATAAAACACCCATATTATTGATTTTACTAAAAAACCTGAAACTCTTAATGATGCGGGTGAGATTTATCGTACTAAATTAGTTCACAAACTAAGAAACACCCAAAAATATTTTTGAATTTTATACTTCTTCTCGGGCAGTTTAATTTGTCTACAAAATTCAAAAAACTCAAAATACTGTTAAATGAAAAGATTTTATCTCTTCCACGTTAATCCAATAATTTCTTTGTGTGTTTTTTATTGTTGAAATTTTAATTAATTTACCAAAATAGATATCTTAAGCACTTGGGTTATTTCAATTAATGCCTTCCTGATATTTATCCCAGAAGGCTTTAATTAAATTTTTTTTTATTTAGTGGTTGGTATAAATAACAGGGTGGTTGTTATCCCCCTGGGGTATTTACAATTTTTTCCAAAAGGGGTGTTACAATATTTTATTATACATTTTTAGTTCACTTTGTAAAAAATCTTCAAAATTCTTTGTGTTCCGGATCAAACTTAAATTACTGATTATATAATGGACCCATAAAAATAATGTTCAAAGCATTGATTTTTATATAAATTTATGGTCATGGATAAATGTATGAAAAATTTTGTTCCCTAAAATATTTTTTTAAATTAATTTTTTGGGGTTGGATGGTGATGTTTGAGATTATTTGGATCTCCTACCCCAGTTTGAGATTAACAGAAAGTAAAAGTCTTTTTTTACTTTTGGTTTTAAATTAAATGTCAAGGTCTCGTAAAAACCCGACTGGCGGTTAAAGAATGACTAAATTCGCGTTGAACATGAGTTGAGGGTCATAATCTTAGAATGCTAAATTAAAGTAAATTTCCGTCTGATTTTTCTTCATAAACACATTTTCACATATTTTCTCCATGGATTATGCACTAGAATAGTGATTTTTGCACGGTTTATATTTGAGCACGACAAGGTTTCTTAGCCAATCACATACATAAAAAACGAGAAACTAACCTTTATTACGAATATAATATAAATAGCTCAAAAAAGGCAAAAATAAATAAAAGAATAAACGATGTTGAAGTTACTCATGTGTCCGTGGCGGGATTAAAGTTAATATACTCTCGGACGTTGCTCTTGTGTGGACGGATGTCTGACTGATAATAAATACTATTGCTCTTTCAGACAATGAAGTATTGTATTCAATAGTTGTAAACGTATTTTATGTAAAAGCTCTGTTACAATACGCACACAAACATTATTCTCTACCTTCCATAACTCCTTCGACAAATACAAGAGTTACTAGATACTCCACCCTGATGCTGCAAAAAATTAAATAAAAATTAATGTAACCTTCGGTCAAAAAGGATTGGCCTACTACTCGGTTAAAGTGTAAAATCTACTTCCATTATCTATAAGAACAATTAGTAAGTACTCACAATATAAAATTGATATTAAGAGATGGATAGTGGAGGTGGGTTGCGCACGAATCGATGAGTGGATCAAACCAAATAGGTAAAATGTGTGTACTGTTTATGAAATTTGTTCTATATAAATTGGTAGATGTTTTTTATGATTATTTAAGTTTGTATAGTTTAATTTCTTAATGATAATTAGGTAAATTATATTAAATAAGTTTTTTTTTAAATTATTATTATGTAAACTTTGTTGAATAGCTAATCTTAGGCATGTTTTACATTTTGTAAAATGTTTCCCTCGGCACGGGACATCCTAATGAGGGAACATTATTCAGTATAAAAAAAGAATACAAACAATGTAAAAGTATAAATAAATAAATATAAATGGTGAATTGCTTCTTCAGTCGTTGCTCTATATTTCAGGTAACATCGTTTGGTACGTATTATGTGTCATCGATCACTGGACTTTGATCCCTACAAATACATGAAACAAGTCAATTAAACTTCCAGTTATCCGGATATGCACATATCCGGGCGATAATTGGATTAACTATTAAATCAACGCAATGTTTTGAAAGAAAACACAAATCTTACTCCAAGCAAATTGGAATCACATAATAACTACCTTAAATATGGCGCGACAGCCGCCAGCATCCTTTTATTTGTTATTATGACATCTTTTTTTTTCTGACAACTATCCGGATATTTGGCAATTTTAAATACTGTATTTCGGATCAACGGAATTCTAAAATACATATTTACAAAATTATTAAATAGTCTTCTTTACAGGCAGACTGTTCTAAGGAGGACTGTACGATAGAGTGGGCCGGTGATGTATGAAGTTTTTTTATTTTTTTAGACATCATGGTGAAAGGTGTCTGAAAATTTCCATTTTGAATCACATTAAAAAAAATATTCTATACTACTTTTGCCCCTAAACCGAGGTTGGAAGTTTATAACAGTCTGAAAATTTTGTTAATTATCATTATTCATAAAAAATTTTTTTTGCTAGTCACATTACAAATTCGAACACGTTTTAAAACTACCGAAATGTAAAAAGTTTACACTTCGCAGAACTGATTCCGTTGAGCGCCTGGCGAAAACAATGTCTCATTAAAACAACGCTACCCATTTATTATATAACAAAGTGCAACTCACGCCCTGAGATGCCTATTTTACGAAGTTTAATTGATATTATGAAAGTTAATTGGACTGATTTTCTCATTTAAATACGAAATGACAGCCGGTTTGTCGTAAAAATTTATTTTTTCCAAAACTTCAAGCTTTGGTCAAGGTATTTTTTGCATTCCGACTAATCCAAACGGGAACTTTCTAGACCCTTTTCATTTCAAAATTCGGAAAAAAAATTATCGGCCTACCCTAATGCACAATGTTCAAGATTTACATCGATCGATTTACGTAAATTTTCCTGTACCAAAACTTGTATATTTGAATAAAAAAGATCGTCGTCGGTAACATGTAATTAAAAAAATTTCGAAAAAAATCATTTTTTTTACAGATAATTCGAATTTAATTTATCGGGAACCGATTAAAATAATTTAAGTTTGTAAGTGAAAATTATTGATGGAAGTTCATTGTAATTTATTGTAGAAATAAAAGACTAGTAATATTTTAATCTACAAATTTGGAATTTCCAGTGACAGTAATAAATGAAAATAAATGCACGGCAGCCTTTTATAATAGTTATTCTTTAGCTAATTTGTTATTTAATAATATATATTTTCCAACTCAGGAACTTACCTTCTTAATTGTAATGATTGTAAAAATACATGCTACGTAGGCCAAACGGGTAGATTCTTTACAACACGCATAAAGGAGCATATACAATCATGGTCTAAGGTTGTAGTCTGGTAAAACGCACTCAAAATGAGGAAATCATACGGTTTTGCCATTTTGAAGTGAAGGTTTTTTTTTAATCGCGCAATAATAAAAAAATATAAATTAGACAAAAACAATAATTTAATAAGGTATTTCCATAAAAAAATATATTTAAAAGTTTAATTACTTTTAGACCGGCAGATTACGCCATTTCAAATTAAGACGAAACTTAGGTATCTGGTGTCTCATATAAAGACTAATTATTGATCTAAAATATATTATAATAACTTATCAAACTTACGAATCATCGACAGTCCCAGTCAGCTCAGATCCCAACTAAAATCCCGCTTCTTTAGACTATCATTCCCTCAATTTTAAATCTGGAAATATAATATATCACTTTGGTTTAGTTAGAATGTAAGTTTAGGTATACAATTGTAAAGCGCCCTTGAGGTGATTTTTCACAAAAATGGCGGTATATAAATCAGCCAAATATTATTATTATTATTTTATTTTAAATTAAAATAACATTTGTTTTATTAAGTATTACCAAAGGCATAATTTTACGTAGAAATAAAGGAAAATGTCAGAAAAATGCCTGTGATTTAAAATGCGTGTATTTCTTTCTTTCTTTAAAAAAATAGATTTTGCTTCGATCACTTTCATGTTTAATTTATTTTATTTAAATTATTGTAACATGTTGCGTGTTAATATGGTGCATGAAAGTAAAATGATCAGTCTTACGCTTCAGGTACCATTCCAGGGACTATGAAATATTCTAGTGTGAAAACACTCTTTTAAATAAATATTTCATGTCAACCATGTCGGGAATCGAACCCGAGATCTCTTGCATGGTAGGCAAACGTGCCAACCATTACACCGCGAGGCCAATAGTCCGTAATTATTTTACTAATTACTCTTTACCCTTTGTTTTACAGAAATCATAATTGACAGAAATTAAACTCACGAAGGATTAGACAATAAAAAAATGGATTCTCTGTCCTTGAATTGAATTTCATAATAAAGATACCCGTTTTGAAGATGTCGCGAAAGCGATGAGACCGGTTACTGGATATTCCAAATTGGTGGATTAAAGTATCACTCGTTTTTTATTTCTATAATATGTTAAAAATAATAAATTAAGGCATGGTCACCGAGATGGTGTGATCGTGTGAAACGAATGAATGAAAAAAAAATAGTAACACAGATGTATATGGCAAAAATAAATAGTATCGTAAGACGTGGACGACCAAGAAAGACGTGGCATGATATGATGAATTGAAGTCGCAAGTCTGGTCTAGTCAAAAGCAGACACAACCGAAGGGCTTGGATGACAAGAAAGACGTGTGGACAAAAAGGGACAACATAAGATAATTTTGTTAACTTGCTATTGAAATCGGGGCCCTTAAATCGACTTCGAAACCTCATACGTAGTCGGAAAACGCACTAACCACTAGACAACGATGCAGACTAATCCCCTTTCGATTTCTTTTTTCAGGATATTCACCTAAACATATATATAAAAATTACAAGAAACAAATCTTTGTATGTGTAAATTCAATCAAGCTTTATGTCTTAAACATTGTAAAGTAAATTATAGGGTTCGCAAATGTTTCAGTTGATAGGGGCTATCGAATCGAGTTGGAAAAGGCTGAGCCAGCACAAATCTTGGTAAACAGATAATAACAACCCTTATTATGCAAACAAGTTCACGACCCTCTTAGGGATAGTTTCAGGTAACAGACCAAACCTACGATAGGTATCCATTATCAGTACATTACCCCTATTTTATTTAAATTCTAGATGGATAATTAATGTCATAATTTCTAGAATATTATATTCACATAAAAAATAAGTAACAATTGAGAAATATTGAAATTACAGTTCAATGTCATATTTCCGTTTTTTATAGTTTGTGCAATAGAAAGTATTTTTTATACATAAATACCTTTGTTTATAGAATGTTTTATAATAATACAAATTCTAATACATAACTTTGTCAAAAATTTAGTTTTTTAAAGTAATTGCAACGGAGAGTAAAAACATTAGGCATTTACAGGACTAATTTCCATTTTAAACAGTGTTTAACATTCGTCATATTTTTTTTCTTCTGTAAAGGCTTTAGCTTCTAAATTTCACATTAGTTAACAGTCGAAAATTGAAGAAATTTGGATTTTCAAAGGTACGCAGAATGGTAAATGTTACAAAGGAGATACTTTACTGCAATATGTATATGATGGCTATAGAAACGTTATTCAGTTTTTTATTATATAAATAAAAGACGAGTGATACTTTAATCCACAAATTTGGAATATCCAGTGACCGGTTTCATCGCTTTTGCGACATCTTCGAGACAAGTATCTTTATTAAGGAGTTCAATGTATTTATACAAAACAAAGGTAAGGATAGATAATTTAAAGTAATATGAAAGTAAATTAAATAAAGTTATTTTTATCTTAAGGATCATTGTAAATTTTTTTTCTTCGGGTTGACCAATGAGTTAGTATAATGCTATTTTAATGAGTTTAAATATTTTATTTTATTTTTAGTGTCCCATCCTTCGTGAATGTGATTTTGTAAATTATGATTTCTGAAAAACAAAGGGTAAAAATTTCAGTAATTCGGTTTTTTCAATGTTGTTATTTATTTGACTGCTTTTTATTAAATTTAAAAATAATGGAAAATTTATGTTCTTATGATTTACGCAAACATTTTGATTTTGTCGGCCATCTGTAACGCTATGTAAATAACTCACTATAAGAAAGTTGTGGTATAGCGGGGTGCGAACCTTGGACCTTTGATCCGTGAGTCCAAGACACTATCCACGGGACCACAATCCGATTTTTAATTACTTATAATAACGAAAACTACTAAAAACCTTCCATAGCTGGTGCCCGTGGGCGAATAACCATGCGGCCACATTTTGGAAAGTGTCCAAACTTCATTGGAAAGTTAACAAAGTGCCCCCAGAAATTAGGCAATTTTATCACCCCAGCGCTCCATTATTCCACTCACGTAACAGAGCACAGACAGAAGTTATGCATTAAAAATATAAAAGAAAATGAGAGATAACAATATTGATCTCCTGCTTTTTCGCGATACTAGAGCTTTATGCTGCGCTCGTTTGACTATAGAATCGTATACAACTTACAAAAATTGACAACTGCCACCTGTTAAGTAAATAACAGCATTTATCGATATTATTCCTGGCCGATTACCTTTCGTTCCCATCTTTCTTTTGACCCATCCTTATGGTACCTACCTAGCATCAAGATAGAAGATATTCAAAATTAGAATATTCGGATTTAGAACCAAAACCAAACAACATTTTTGACTTGACATAAAATCTGATAAAAAGTCGTGGAAAACATTGTTATATTTTATAGTTCATTTTGTCTTCCATTACCAGAAATTTAAGAACATTCAGATTATATTAAAAGTAGGTATCCATTCCACGTTTCTATCCTTTCTCAAATATTTCCCAATAACAAAACTGAATGAAACTCGTCTTTCATTTACAGTCCGCTTTTTCGTTAACAACACCATTTTTTAACCACCCATGTGCCTTATATATATAGTTGGATAATTTATATAGCGCCATTTTTGTGAAAATCACCTCAAGAGCGCTGTACAATAAAGAAATATCCCAGCAAGTCTTGCAGCTACAGAGCGCATGGACGGTTGGGATTCTAGTTCCTCGTTTTCAATTAAGATCAATTAAAAATTATAACAGATAGGAGCTAGATTACAGGACGTCTTGCAGCTACAGAGTGCATAGACAGTTGGAAATTTAGCTCCCATTTACACATTGTATTAATGATATTAAAAAATAATAGTAATATGAATAATAAAAAGGAGTAAGATTACAACACGTATTGCAGCTACTAAGCGCATAGACGATTGGAATTCTAGACCCCATTTCCAAATTAAGGTATTTTACAGACATTTGTATATTTATTTTATTTATATATTATGTATACGCCCTAAGCCAATACAACAGTTACATGAAGAAACATAAATACAAGAAACTGAACAAAAATAACATAAAACTATATAATGAAGACAAATAAGAGCAATACAATAATGGTATACAATATATTCATAAAAACGTCCTCTGCTGACTGTTCGTCGGCAGTTTGTGTCAGAACTACGGGCCGTGAACCTGACTCGGCAGGACGCACAGGAGCTGGCAGCCGATCGATGCACGGAGAATCTTTAGACACCATATGCTCCATTTAAGGTGCGGACATGGAATGAAATTAATTAAAGTGCTAAGCTACTTGACTGTTATGCAAGAAGTTATGTGTTCAATTCCCGATACGGTTGAAATGAAATATTTTTGTCAATGGTATTTTTACGCTGCAATATTTCGTGGTCCTTGTTCATATTTTGAAAACTTTTTTTTTATTTATTCATTGTTTTCCATTATAAACAAAGATTTACAATAAAATAATGTGACCTCACTAGGGTTCCCCGTACCGAGGGCACTAAAGAATATTCTTTTTTTTTTTAATATTTTTACATTTGAAAATAAACAAAGAAGACTGAATATACAAAATGTTAAAGTTTTAAACACAACGTATTTAAGTTTATGTTTAATTTATGTACACTTTTACTATTTATATTATAAAACGTACAATAAAATAAAAAAAACAGAACAGAAACTAAACATTTGTGGAGCAGCTTATTCAACATTGGTTTGGGCGAATAAGACAGTCCATTTTACTTCTACCAAGCTCCACAATCCATTTTTTATAGCCTTTTTGAACATGTTCTCATTTCGAATTGTTTTAATAGACAAGGAAAGTAGGTATTTAATCAAAATACAGTAGTCTACGTTATAAAAGATCTTTTTTTTAAATTATTTATTCGGATAACCAACAACTACAATTATCATATATAAAAACAAAACAAATAAAAAATAAGCCAATTACAGGTTTTTTACAAATAGCACTACAGTATGTTTACAAATATTCTCAAACATAAAATAAACAATTATCTAAGTCCAAAAGAAAATAAATTTCGAAAGCAAACGCCGCACGTCATTATGACTATTTGCAAATAAGAATAAAAGAGATATAAAGATGGAGAGACTTTTGTCGTATATAAAAAAAATTGAATCGTAAGTAAGCATATAATTATACCTATATAATAATATAATCAAGAGAGCGCTTGCTTTCAGAAACAGGGGTTACCAACCCAGTAAGAACAATCTTTGATAGATGTTCAAATATAGGCAGAATGGTGAATGTTACACAGTTGTAAAGTGGCCACTTAAACCAGCCATTGACAGGTCATAGGCCCTGTAGATGCCTACACCTCTATATTACCTTCTCTTAAATGTTCTTCATCTCTGTTGTAATATGTTAATATAAACAGCTCCCCAGGGAGTTGAATCCAGTCCTTGTCTACAAAAATTTGGACAAACTCAAAATATTGTTGATAAATTACCTGGTCCATGAAGAAGTATAGAAATTAAAAAAATAATATTTTCAGGCGTTGCCTAGTATGTAGGTGAAATAATTTAATTAGATGAATCTCACCCGCATAAATAAAGGTTTCAGCTCTTTAACTTCACAAACATCAACAGATGAAAGAACTGAAGGAATAAAGATGTTCAAATATAGGCAGAATGGTGAATGTTACACAGTTGTAAAGTGGCCACTTAAACCAGCCATTGACAGGTCATAAGCCATGTAGATGCCTAGACCTCTATATTACCTTCTCCTAAATGTTCTTCATCTCTGTTGTAATATGTTAATATAAACAGCTCCCCAGGGAGTTGAATCCAGTCCTTGTCTACAAAAATTTGGACAACTCAAAATATTGTTAATACGAGTACATATAAAATAAATATACAAATCTCAGTAAATGCGAGTGAAATAAATAATAATAAACGGATGAAATAAACTTATTTAAATTGGTCTCATTTTTTAAAATGTGGACACTTGAAACATATTTATATCCCTTCTCGTCCTTCAACTTGGATTTGGTCAACGTAAGGAGTTTCTCGGTCAACGGAGTCAAATGGTCATTTACATATATTCGATTGGTTGTGTGGAAGCCTATGGCGTTAGCTGATAGGTTTTAGCTGATAGCTTTATATATCGATTGATAAAACTCTTTAATATTGATTTATCTTTAGAGTTGTGAACAGGTACTCGTGAAATATAGTTTATTTGTGATTTGGGGAAAATGAAGTTCACATGTCGACTGATGCTCTCTTATATCGTGAATAAATCCAAGTTTAGAATCTTGAGTTTAAATCCGACCAGTATATTCAAATATGTAAAAAACATCACCTATTGCCTCTGCAAAAACGTCGTGAAATAGCGGATATAATTTATTTACTAAAAATTGCCTCTGATTCGATCGACTGTCCTGAACTACTTTGCAAACTTTCTATCAATGTTCCTTCCAAAGTTTTAAGAAATAACCCCCTTCTTCACATACCTCTTGTTTCATCTAATTATAGGCAGAATTCATATTTATGGCGAACTTTTAATAATTTTAATGTTCTAATAAATCATTTAACATGGATTTATTTGCAAATAATTTTAATGACGTACGGCGTTTGCTTTCGAAATAATTCGTAGTATTTTAACTTTTCTTTTGAGTTTACATTAAATTACTATTCATTTTATGTTCGAGAATCTTTTTTAACTCACTGTGATGCTACTTGTGAAAACCTGTAATTGGCTTATTTATATATATATATATAACAAAACAAATAACAAATAAATAGCATATATATATATATATATATTTATAAGATAATTATAGCGGTCGGTTATCCAAATAAATAAAATAAATAAATAAATAATAAAATAAATACATTTTCATTCTTCTTCAATGGCAAACCTTTTATTTCAATATTATTGAGTCTGGACCATTGATCTTAGTTTTAAATTGATTCACCTCGTCTTGGAAGTTCTTGACCGCTACCTCGATTTCATAAATCTCAAGAAATTTATTTTCCATAGACATGATTCTTGTGGTGAAAACATTTAGTTTGCTGTTGTTAAATATCAGGATGCTCTTAGATCCACTAACTCGCTTTTAATAAATTTAACATCATGTATTAGAGTAGAGTGACCCACCAGCTGACGCTTAGTATCGAGGATTTCTCTAAAAATCATATACAGATACACGGAGTTCTTGATGCACAGCTTTCAGCTACGCTATGCTAGCAAGCATTTTGACAAACATGGGTCCCAAATAATTTTAAATGACTAATTTAAATTCACGCCGTCTTAAAAGGATTAAACGCCGGAATATCTTAACAACTCCCACGTTACATGTAAAACATTAAGAAACGTGGCCAATTTTAATGATTTTCAATAAACTTGAACTACATCGGTCCCTTAACACTTTCACTCCCGTGATTTGCGCTACTCGGGGGAGCCGTGCCGCCTGAAGTATGAACATTAAAACGGGAATAAAGGAGGGGTAGGCAGAGCGGGTTAACATCCACCCGGGGACTGGTCCATTATTCTTGTGACGTCAGAGGTACCTAATGTTCAGCGCCCGGGGCTGAGAGGGTTATCGCCAATATTGAAGCGAAGAGAGATAAATTTGAAGGTGCAGATAGTAACTCAAAGGTAGCTTCAAATTGCTTGAGCTGACGTCACAGAACGTTTACATTTAATTCTGCACAATTGCGATAGTAGTTTATGTAAAAAATAAAATGATATTACATTAAATACAGTGGTAAGTTTTTTTTCCATAAATAAAAGGTAAATATTAACAACTTACTGACTTTTTTAGTCTGCCGGTTTTAAGACGTACCCTAAAAACTTTACATTCAAATAATAAAAAGGACTTAAATTAAATAATATGGAATTTTTTCACATTAAAAAAGCCTTTAAAAATGATATTTCCTTAATCAATAATCAAATGAGTTTTCAGTACAGCCCTCTTTTAAATTAAAAATTAACCAATCGGGTAACTCCACTTCTCTTCTTCCTCCCTCTCAACTCCCTACCAATTCTCCAATACAAGAGTAAATATTTTTTTAATTAATCTTAGTGCATGTTTAGACATGGTGGAGTTCGCATCTCTATGAATCTGCATGTGATTTGTGTATTTTTGGAAGTTCAGTATTTATTAAATATAAGCCAATAACAGCAGTTATATGAAGAAACATAAATACAAGAAACTGAACAAAAAGAACATTAAACTATGTAGCAAAGACAAACAAGAGAGATACAGTAATGATAAACAATATATTCATAAAAATGCTGGACATATAAGACTTCGAGCTAAACCATGCTAATCCATCTTAATCCAACACTATTTTCACTAAAATTTCGCCACTGCGAAGAGATCTACAAAAATCCGAAAGATCTATCTAAAAAAAAAACAAGTCGTGTGACAAATCGACTAATCTACACATTCTGGACATTGGGGCATAAAATCAAAAGTTGCTCTTAGAAGATTTAATAAATAGCAGATTTTGATTTCTGGTGACATAGTTAGAAACGCACGGAATTTGTATTCTTTAAACATCTGCCTTTTAAATACCTTTTTTTTTCTTCTGAATTTATATGTAAATATAAATAAACCCATTTTGAATTGACAAACAAAAGTAAGTTTTATTTACGTAATTAGTCATTTACAAATAAGACAAAAGAACTGATTTTAATATCCCGAATTTCCGCAAAGTAATTAAATAGACCAAGTTTAAACTTTCCGAGCCACAAAAAACGCTTGACTCAACCAGTTCTTGAAAACTGTTTTGTGAACTTTAAAGCACTTTGGGAAAGTTTCAAGTAGGTGTATCAGTCTCTTTCTATGAACGTTTCCAATTGAAAAATCAGTCCGGTCCCAGAGAGAAAGGAGAGTTACCCTGTTTAAAATGTCAAGTAATTCAAAGAATCGGATATTACCAAAGTTGGACGGATGTAAAAAAAGTCTTTTGGTGGTATTTCTGCAAACATCATTCAAGCCACAAGTTTAGAAAGTATTTTCTTAATTATTTCAAAAGATTAAAAAATCAACAGCGTTTTGATAAAAAAAAGACAATAATCTTATTTCATTATAAAAATGAATATACAAAAAACAGTTCAATCATTATATATTTTTTATGACAGCAGAAAAGGACTTATTATTATTGTAGATTATTTATAAATGTCCATTTTGCGAAATCACCTCCGAGTCGCTGTACAATGAGTTTCTCAACACGTCTTGCAGCTACATAGCGCGTGGATGGTTGGAACTCTAGTTCCTCGTTTAAAAACGTTATTTCTTATTAAATTCTGTTATAAATAACAGAATTTGAAAATAAATAAGGGTATAATTAATTAATTAATTAGACGGTTTAAAATCTAGCCTCCATTTACGTTACTTAAAAACTAACCTAATGTGTTTTTAAATAAAAATAATTTACAAATAGCAATATAACAACACGTCCTAGGACTACAAAGTATATGGATGATTAGAATTCCAGACGTTTTGTACGCTATGAGTTGTGTGTGAAAATATTCGTTTCGTTAATATGGTTGACAACCTCGAAAAAGTAATTAAAGAATTAAAAATATATAAGTTTAAATAAAAATTAGAGTTGAGAAAAAAATTATTAAGTAAGAGAGATTAGAGACGTTTGGGTTTGTCGGGCGCCAGTTATTCGTACAGAATAACAATTAGATTAAAGTTGCATTCAGTTTAATTATGTCAATGTGGAGGGGTAAGAAAGGAAATAAGATAAACGATGGAAATTAAATGTATTTAAATTAAATTATGAACAAAATCTAACCTAACTTAGAATTAGCCTTAACCTACTTAAACAATAAACTTAAAATTAACCTTACGCCCTGATGCGGCGCGCGGCGTGGTGACGCGAAGGCGGCGTGGGTCCTTGGCGTGCGGCGTGGGCACAGGACGCGATGGGGCGGCGGCGTGGTGCATCGTAGGGGGAGGCGGCATCTGGCTGCGGCGACAGGGGTAGCTGGGACGGCGGCGTCCAGCTGCGGTGAGATGTGCCGCGAGGACGGCTCGTCATGAGCGGCGGCGTGGCTTCCTGTCCCATGGCGGGGCATGAGAAGTGACGTCGGGTGCGTGGAGGGACGCACGACGTGGGCGGCTCGTCATGAGCGCAGCGGCGTGGGCGCGTTGGCGCGTGGGCTGCGTCACCGTGGTGCGGCGACGTGAGCGCGTGGGGTACGTCGTAGGCGGCAGCGTCGGGGCTGCGACGTCAGGGCTGGTTAGCCAGCGTGGTGGCTTTTCTAGTGGCTGCTGACTGGGCTGCTGACTGGGTTGCTGACTGGGCTGCTGACTGGGCCACGGGGATGGCAAGGCACCCGCCCGTGACCCTTGAGGTCAACTGACGCAGTAGAAGAGAGTCCGTAGAAGAGAGTTGAAGTGGAAGAGAGTCTAACAAGGAAGAGAGTCTCCGTCGAAAGAGATTCCGTAGGAAGAGAGTCCGGGAAGCGGGCGTCACGGTTTTTATCATCTTTTAGACGTCCCCCCTTCCCGGTTGGTCTCGTCGCTCTCATTGGCGGGCGCACGCTTCGGTTGGGGCGGTCTTCTTTTCCCGCCGAATCCCGTCTTTCCCGCCAAATGGTGTTCTTAAAACTTATTCTACTACTTAAATATTAAATTAACCTAGTCTTATAATTAACTTATGATAAGAATCGGAATAATCGGCGAGCGTGCACGAGAATAGGTATGAAGGTAGAAGAAGCGAAGTCTATATGATGAGATAGAGTGACGTGGCGTTCCATCCTCTCTACCTACTTTCACGGGAAAACGGCGTGATGGTTGCTGTTATAATTTTCATGTAAAATATAAATATGTTATTCATGGAAATAAAGTGATTTGGATTTCAAAATATAAATATTATTTTAAACTATTATTATTCGCATTTTTAAAAGTGTCCTGAGCTTCACAAGTATTGACATGTGGCTGGTTCTTGGGGTACCTTCTCGGCAAGAACAATAGGCTCCCGATTGCCTGGGCGAACGGACTTTTATTACCTTCAGCGACCCTTGCGAAAGGCGCAATTCGGGTCCTTGTTGGTTCCAAAATAATCTAACGGTATTTATTAAAATATAGACGCGTTTACAGAAATTATTTTTAAACAAGAAATTATAGAATTGATGGATTTGGCACAGCGGTACTTTCGGTCTATATCATGGTTATAAAGGAAAATAATTCAATTGTGGTGTAACAATATTTATTATATTTGCTGAATGCTTTAAGATAAAAATCGTGCATATAGAAATCGAGTGGAAATTGGTAGAGCGAGAACTGATTAGTGCGTTTGCTAGCCATGAATATATTTTATTTAAATTGGCAATAAAAATCCATCCGCCCTATCATAATTTTATCCAGTCGTGTGGAATTTTACTTTCATCAAAAATGAGGTTATTTCTATTGCACTTCATCATATTATAAAGAAAAATTTAAAAGAAGACATTGCTTACTGTCAAAATTGAGTGCGGAAGAGACAATTTAATCGAGAATTATATATTCATAAAAATATGGAGATTATAATGGTTGGACCATGTTCATAGAATGAATGATGATTGTACCTCCAATAAAGTTTTTGAAACCACACCGGAAGGCAGACCAAAATTAAGATAGCTGAATGATGTAGAGACAAAACATTTAAATCAGGAAATTTCTGCTCAGTTTTTCAAGCTAAACTACTCACAATACGAGAAGCTTTTGAATGGTTATTAAAAAAATCACCAGAGAGGTGACTCATTGCATAAATATTATCAGATTGTCGTTCGGGCGTTTAAGCTATTTTATCTTTCAGAGTAAAATTAAGCATCTCAAAATCAGAAGGATGATTATCCGAATATCCTCGATAAAAGGACATGGTGGTATCGTAGGAAATGAGAGAGCAAATGAACGAGCGAGAGCCGCAACTCATAAAAGACCGGCACTTTTTTTAAAGAATTTCCCCTTAGCTTTGTTAAACGCTGTATAAAACAAAATACTCAGCAGCGTGGAGGATCATTACCGCGCTTCTTCTACAGGTGAAATCACTAAAATATTTTCACCAACGCTGGCTGATGCAGCAAACTTCCATCGTCATCACCAAAGTACTTTCAAAACGACCCAAATTTTTACCGGACATGGAGTTATGAGAAGTTACCCAAATAGGTTTAAATTACGGAATGATGACTATTGTCCATGCAATGATATTTCTTCAGAGAGTATCGAACATCTGTTATTTCAGTGCCCATTTTTTAGTTAACAACGCCATAATCTTGAAGTAGAATGCAGGAAAGATGGAATATCCTTAACAAATATTCACGTTGTCGTTAAAAGAAGTTATTACGCGCTATTGTTTTTCGACTTTGCAACAATGGTGATTGGACTCGTTAAGGTAATAAACCAAAATCAGTGATCAAACATCCCATCTCCAAAATTAATTATAACAATTTTTTCCGAGTACCTTAGCCTTGTACACGACACGCAAGGCTACTAAATACAGGGGTCTTAATATATTTATTTTTTTTATTTAAAAAAAGACATGTCAGCAATTGGGATGACAAACTGGAGAAAATCTGTAGGGTATAGGGAGGATTCGAGACAGATTCTAGTAAATACCAGGGCCCACGATAATCTGTGATAAATTTATAAGTCTAAGACAACAAAGTGATAGTCAGAAAACGATTTCACAAATAAATATGCCTTTATTTTTTTCTGAAAAGCTATTCAGTTACACAATTTCGTATTTCTAGAGGTAGGGTGTTCCACGCCGAAGGTCCGGCTATTGCAAAAGCTTTTCATCAAAATTTTAATTCTGGTCACTTGAATGACGTTGCCTCACCTTTCCTACAACAGAACAAGAGGCTGACTGGGAAGATGGGTGCCCATTTTCCAACTTATCCGGAATGGAAAGTTGTTGCAGAATTGTCATTCACATTAACCAGCACAGCTTAAACTCGACCCTTTCTGGAAAACGTAGCCAGCAAAGACTTCGAAACAGCAGCGTCACAGAGACAAACGCGTTATACACAACTTTTCCAAATTTCTAAATGCAGAACAAATTTTACAAAAAACGATACGATTAACCGTATTATGGATACTTATAACAGGAAATTTAACGATATAGATATATTTACAAAAAATATTAAATTTACCAAAACTGCCATAGGCAATAAATTGTCTTTGTCCGCATCCTGCTCTTCGTTCCTCTCCATCCCTGAATGAAAGTAAGTTTTATAGTGAGATGATCTTTTAACACAATTGTGTATCCCCGTACTGCGGGCCAACTGTTTGTGACACCTGATTTTTATCATTGGAATCATTTCTATCAAACTTTTATGCTATTCATATTTATTTATTATATAGGTGCATATTATATGTATTTGTATGTTCGTTTTGAACCAACGTACTCGTATTTTCATACCTACCTTGTTTTATTGTTGACATTATATCGTATTTCACAATTGTTATTGTTATTGTAAGTTCACAATTGGAGGAAGGCAGTTATCCAACCTAAGATATGCTGATGACACCACACTTATTGCATCGTCAGAGATTGAAATAAAAGAACTAATTGACCGAATAGATGCTGCTAGTTTAGATCTGTGACTCTCAATGAATATGAGCAAAACTAAGCTTATGATCATTGATCGAGCTAATAAAGTAGCGCCATTATCCTTACTGCGCAACTTAGAAAGAGTCATAAATTTCATTTATCTAGGTTCTCTCATTAGCAATTGCGGTGGGTGTGAAGGTGAAATACGGCGACGTGTTGGTATTGCCAAAAGTGCTATGAGTCAGCTGGTGAAGATCTGGAAGAATCGCAGTATAACCATTAACACCAAAAAGAGACTGGTGACGGCCTTGGTTTTCTCAGTGTTCACGTATGGTGTGGAGTGTTGGACACTGAGGGAATCTGAAAAGAAAAAAATCGAAGCTTTCGAGATGTGGTGTTGGCAGCGAGTGCTGCGGATTCCGTGGATGGCCAGACGTACGATGCATCTATTCTCCAGGAACTGGACATAGGAGAAAGACTGATATCCATGTGCGAGAAAAGAATCCTGCAGTTCTTTGGGCATATTTCCAGGGGAGATTCTGATAGTTTGAAGAAAACTATTCTCCTGGGAAGTGTCGAAGGGACAAGGTCGCGTGGACGTCAACCGACAAGATGGAGCGGTACAGTCACTGAGTTATCAGAATCATCACTGACGAATGCCTATAGAAGAGCACAATACCGTTCCAGATGGAGGGAGACTGTCCACAGACGAGCCATGCCTGGAGTCAGGCGTAATCACCATCCTCAGACATGAGGCACGGATTGAAGAGAGATATCGTATTGACTGCATTTTGTGGTTACCTACCGTGCTCGTATTGTATGGGACTTGTTGCACATTATTCATTCAGCGTGTATCAATTAAATTTTAAAATAAAACCCCTTTTTACAGAATAAAGTTTTTAAATTTTCCATACTTTAAAAAAATACAAATATAATATTTCTTGACTAAAATATTTTCGAAAAGGTTTCGAAAGTAGGTATATTTTTTTTTTTAATAAACAAACTTCTTATTAAGCTCTTTTTGTACACTTTTCAATAGAAATACAAGTTTTAAATTATTATTTTTTATACTTACGCACAAACGCACCATCTATCTCATTCATTCACACACGCGCAAACAAACCCCCCTCATTAATTCGCACATACACACATTCAACATTCACATATCACACATATATAATTACGTTAACTCTTTTCTTATATATTATGTATTATTAGATTTACGGTTAATTTTTTCAATTGGCTATAGTATTTTTAATATATTTCTATTTATTTTTTTATGTTAAAATTATAGAATTAAGAATAGTCCAGAAGAACCGTTGAATTATATTTAAATACATCGGACTGTGTCCAATAATCCATTTCATTCGTGATGTCGCCGCGTAATGTTGCTTGATGGGAAAAAAATAAACACAAATGTAAGGTAAAAAAAAGCAATATGTTAATTTCTCTAAAATTTTATTGTGCACGTGGAAATATTGATTGCCATAACACAGTAGATAAGTAAAGGGTCATTTAATAATAATAATTGATTAATGAACTTTAAACTTAAAATGTAAAACAAATTTTATTTTACATATAACGGATATTTTTATATCATGTTAATGTTGATGTTTTGAAGATAGTTTCGGTCAAATTTAGACCACAGAGTTGTTTAATCCGAGGACCAATTTTCATTAGTTTTCCGTTGGATGAGCAAAGTAGGGTAAAAAAAAATACTTCCAACACTAACGAAATTTCCATTTTGTTTCTTCGACAATCTGACAGATGGAAAAATAATTAAATTTTTAAGTAATGCATTTGCTTCTTAAACATTCGTTTACTAATTACACATGAAATGTGATACTATCCTGTTTCTTTGAGATCCTAGCAGTATTTCTACACTTTAAAAGGACACAACACGGCGTAGTTGATTTCAAATCAGGAGTTGCGTACTGAGCGACCTACTCATTTATGAGTAGTTAAGTCGCCTTCTGTTCGATGTGCGTATGCGGTTTCTGGACTTTTCTTAATTCTGTGGTTAAAACTATAAAAATTACAAATAAAAAATTCTTAAAATAAATAAATTTTGGAGTACCCCAAGGATCCATTTTGGGTCCAATATTATATATTTTATACATTAATGATTTGTCACTGTACAATTTCAAGGGAAAAATTATTATGTATGCCGACGACATTGGACTATTCTATAAAAATCAAAAAAAAGTATTAACAAACAATGACATAAACAAAGACCTAACTATGTTGGCTAAATGGACAAACACAAAATTACTTACACTTAATGAAAAAAAATGCAATATTATCCATTTTGAAACTAGAAAAAAATGTCATAAAGTAGATGCTTACATAAATAATGAACGACTTACTGAAATTGAACATGTTAAATACTTAGGACTAACAATAGACAGACAATTAACATGGACATTTCATATCAACAATTTAATTAGCAAAGTGGCGACATTATCTAGTCTTTTTTTAAAAATCAAAAATTTTATTCCAAAAACGGAAAAAATCAAAAATGTATGAAGCCTATGTAAAAACTAAAATATGTTATACGCAACTATTATGGGGAGCAGGATATCAAAATGACATAAACAGACTACAAAGACAACAAAATAAAATATTAAAGTTAGTATATGACCTTCCCTATTTAATTGCAACTAGAGAACTTTTTAAACAAACTAAGCAATTAAATATATCTGAACTCTTTCAACTAGAATCATTAAAAATTAGCCACTAATGTAATTGTAGACGAAGAACTAAAACTAGTAAAAAATTGTAGTCAACATGGACATAATACGAGAATATCAGACAAATACCATATACAACTTTCTAAAACAAGACACGGACAATCAAGACTAATGAACCAGGGACTGAAATTACACAATAAACTACCAGACAAAACTAAACAAAAGAAGATGTAAAAAATATTATTTTGAACAACAGAGTTTAAATGAAAAATGTTTATATTATTTTATGTAAAATGAATGTAATAATCCGTAAGGGTTTATAAATAAATTTTCAAATAAAAAAAAAATAAAAAAAAGTAATATTTTCATACTTTGATACACTAAAGATCAACCTGGCAACCGAATTCAGAATAGACAGCAATCGCTTCTTGTTATAATTATGTAAGCCAGCATATATTACATTGCAGTAATCGACTCTTGATATCACGAATGCCTTTACTAAGAGACGGGCTTCCTTATTAGACAAATGTTAATTTGCCTTAGCTGGTAGAAATATGCACTAACTGTCTTGCTGATTTACTTTTTATATTGTAACATTTTTATGAATTTATTTACACCTTATAAAAGACTGTTTGATTTATCCAATGAAGAAAAATAGTTTATTCAGATGGGTAAACCAATTATTTCAAAGTCGATGTTTAGCGAGTAATAAAATGGTTTCTTCCTGCATAACGTCGTTCAACTGTGGGAAAGTTTTTTATATCCCATTTTCTTACAATGGGTAATAGTTTATGGAGATTTCGGGAAGTGATTCCGGGTGGGAGCCCCGATAGGGGACGCTGTTATTGAATAAATTATAATAAATCGATGGCACAAACCGGGACTTCTCACCAATATGGACATAGGACATTGTTGTAAGAGCTTATTGCATCTTTTGTAATGGAGATGAAACATTTCCGAAGTGAAAGACTTTATTAAGAAAATTCGATCAGATCGATCGTAATCCGATATAACTTAATTTCTATGAGCATACACAAGTCTCCCAAAAAGATTACAGTTAATTATTATTTTTATTTTTAAATTACAATTATAAATCTAAAAAAGCCGATTGAAATAACTTTTTTTTAAGGTACGGCAAATATTAATATTTTTGTTTTGTTTGTATAATTTGTTGTATGGCTCGTCTGTGGACAGTCTCCCTCCATCTGGAACGGTCTTGTGCTCTTCTATAGGCATTCGTCAGAGATTATTCGGATAACTCAGTGACTGTGCCGCTCCATCTTGTCGGTTGACGACCACGCGACCTTGTCTCTTCGACACTTCCCAGGAGAATAGTTTTCTTCAAACTCCGAGTCTCCGCTGGAAATATGCTCAAAGAACTGCAGGATTCTTTTCTCGCACATGGATCAGGCTTTCTCCTATGTCCAGTTCCTGGAGAATAGATGCATTCGTACGTCTGGCCGTCCACGGAATCCGCAGCACTCGCCGCCAACACCACATCTCGAAAGCTTCGATTTTTTTCTTTTCAGATTCCCTCAGTGTCCAACACTCCACACCGTACATGAACACTGAGAAAACCAAGGCTAGTCAATTTTTGGTGTTAATGGTTATACTGTGATTCTTCCAGATCTTCACTAGCCGACTCATAGCACTTTTGGCAATACCAACACGTCGCCGTATTTCACCTTCACACCCACCGCCATCGCTGATGAGAGAACCTAGATAAATGAAATTGTTGACTCTTTCTAAGTTGCGCAGTAAGCATAATGGTGCCGTTTTATTAGCTCGATCAATGATCATAAGCTTAGTTTTCTTCATATTCATTGAGAGTCCCAGATCTGAACTAGCAGCATCTATCCGGTCAATTCGTTTATATAACAAACATTTATGTTTTATTTATTCATTGATGAGTGTTTATTTTTTTTTAAATAAATATATAAATATTTAGTTCGTTTGTACCAAATAACACAACATGCTTTTATTTATTATTGTAAAAAAATAATATTATTTTTATTTAATGTAATATTTCACAGCAGATATTCTTTTGTCGTTTATTTTCTTAAATATACGGCAATCTTTATAATCATAATAATAGGGGGTTTATATCAGCATTACGTGTTTTTCAAACACAACGGAATATAGCTTTGTGAATGATAGAAAAATCTCACTGGAGTTTGATGTTTGTACTCTGCCAGAATGGGACAATGCCAGTTTATTTTAGTAGTATGACAATTGACAATACAGTTTTGAAAACGATGTTTGACAATTGACGCGTACATTTGCTTGATTAAAATCCCTGTACAGTATGTTATAATATCTTAGTTTAAAGAAATTCCAGCTCTGAAATCTAGCATGCTTCAATATCATTTATTAATTAAGAGGTTTTTTGTAAATCTCTAAATTAGGAACGTAATATTAGATCAAACATTGATTTGAGTATACGTTTTTTTTTGGTGTTCTTTAAAAATCGGACAGAGGTTTTACCTTATTTGGATATTTTTAAACGCCATCCGTTTGAAAATATCTAAATAATAAGACAAATGAATAAATGTTTTCAAGAGAAAAAATATTATAGTAAAAACTACTTTAATATTAGTCAATACTTGTATTTTTGTTTTTAACCACGTATGTTTTTTTCTATCCACCGATTTCAAAGCTATACAAGCTTCTTAATAAAGGTATACTTAACTAATGAATGCTATTCTATTTTATTTTACTAACGTTAACTAAATATTATGCTACGTTCGGAGTTAATAAATTTAGTATTTTTGTCTTGTATGGATGGGAAGCGTAATGTAAGATGAATACGATCTTTAAAACTAGACAAGAATGGACTAAAGGAAATATTGTTTATATGGTAATTTATTATTTTTTTCTTATTCTAAAATTAGTGCTCCAAATATTTGTTTTTCCCTTTTTTGTTTTTTTATTTTTATATAAAAATAAAAATAAAAAAACAAAAAAGGTAAAAAATTTAGAATTACAGTATCTCCGAAAACCCTACTTTTCGGGAGATTTTCAGAAATTAGTGATTTTTATACTTATGTTTTTTTCTAATACAGGCTTTAAAGTGATTTTTTTTTTCTGAAATATTCTAATAAATATGTTAATAGATATTCCCAAAACTGAAGTTTATTTTTTAATTTCAGACATTTTAATTCTCAAAATGGAGATTCCTTTGTTTACGAATAAATATTTTTATGATACATAAAATGTTTTATGGGAAAACAATAGTAAATTTAAAGGGTTTTATATTCATGTTAGAAAAAAAACGATCTTAATATAAGGTGCTATTTATAAAAACGACTTTTGTAAGGAAAGTGAGTAGTTTAATAATAAATAATTAAAAGGATGCCTCTACATCAACAGATGGTTTGAGTTTTTTTCGTGTACGAAATTTTGTAAAATTAGATTTGGTTTTTAATAAACCAACAGTAAATTTTTTTTCAATAAAAAAAAGTAATACCGTATTTTTTTTTCTGTAAAACAAATTATTTAGATTTTTTTTTCTTACTTTTCTTAACATTATAGGTTTTTTTACTTTTTTTTTTCTTTTAATGTGGAGTAGAGTTAAATACATTTTTTTTAAATTTTTGATATTCATTACATTCATCACACTTGTCCAAAACTTATGCTTCTCAGATTCGCAGTCGGAATTCACAGGCGCATATCCTTTAATCAAAATAATTCCTGTCAATCCAATCTTGAATCTGACAAACATAAGTCTAGAACTTATAAAGTTTAAATATCCACATTTCTTCAACTCTTCCATCTGTTGACTTCTGTGAAATAAAATAAATAAAACCTTTATCATGTGGGTGAGACCCATCCGACTGAATCATAGACTAGACTTCCATATTTCCTTCTCAAAATATTTTCTCTCTCTGTTGCAACAATTTTAATTCTAAGTCAGTTGAAGTCCTGGTGATGAGGAAGCAACCTCGAAACTGGTCGACGTACAACTCAAAAATGGTTTTTACAAATTTATAAATTAATAAATATAAAATAATTTAAACCATGTAAACAAAACAAATTTTCATTTAAACGTTAGTGTTTAAAATATTATCATTAAATAAATGAACACTGACTCGGTTACTTCTTTCAAATATTCATTGTGGTAATGTAACATTTTTTAATTAAACGCGCTTTGATACAATTAACATCTTTTATTATTTTGGTAGCTTTTTATAAATGTAAATACTTTCACGGCCTCTTTGAGTTTTTGCAGATAGAATTTTGAGTTTTCTTCTATTTCTGGTGCCGTAAAAACTTTTTTCTTGGCACTCTATCTCTACATTCATACATCTTCTCATGCACGCACGCCGATAATTCCTACTTTTCACATGTCCATCTTCAAGTATTTGATGGACTTGATCGTGCCATGTCGTTCTCGGTCTTCCTCGTTTTCTGCATCCATCAACATTTGCATCGTAGATCCTTTTAGCCGTTCTTTCGCTGTCCATTCGCTCTACATGTCCAAACCAACGCAGCACCCCTTTTTTGATTCTGTCTATTATTATGCAGAAAGTATAGAAATTGAAAAAATAACATTTTTAGGCGTTGCCTAGTATGTAGGAGAAATAATTCAATTACACGAATCTCACTCGCATAAATAAATAAAGGTTTCAGCTTTTTAACTTCGCAAACATCAACAGATGGAAGAATTAAAGGAATATTGATGTTCAAATATGGGCAAAATGGTAAATGTTACGCAATGTGCAAAGTGGCCACTTAAACCAGCCAATGACAGGTCATTAGCCCCGTAGATGCCTAGACTCTCTCTAAAATGTTCTTCATCTCTGTTGTAACATGTTTATATTGATTATTATTTTATGTTAACATTCTACCATTCCAATTTTTGTACATACACTTTGAGTTAAATTTCCGTATGTTTATTCTTAAGTTCTTAATAATGTTTTTATTACTTTTTAAATTCACAATAAAAAAAGGACTCAATTCATTAGTTACGTAAACCTTGACGAAGAAGCTTGTTTGCTTTGAAACCGGTCGGAGGAAAATAAAAATTAGTGGTTAAAAACAAAGTTGTGTTATTTATTTTATTTTATCGCATTATTTCTTTTACCTTCTTCTTTGTAAAGGAAAAAAAAGAAACCTTTCGACAAGCCAGTTCTGCGGCTTAGTGGGTTTCATTATTTTTTATATATATTTTCTGTTATCTTCTAAAACAAAAATAAATAATTTTAAAAAATATATGTTTATAATTTAACGTGCTTTGTGTTGAATTAATTTCTAAGCAAATGCAGATACGGGTTCAAAAGGGTCCAACTATTCATTATCTGTAACGATTGGGAGGGTTCTACGGTTACGCCTTTTTCTAGTTGCAAGGGGTCAATAATTATTCACTCGAATCTGAATATAATCTCCATAAATCTGTGTTTTTCCGGAAATTCCTGCAGGACAAATCGCTCCCTAATGAAAATTATAAATAAATCATCATGATCATAATTAAACCCTTAATCTGCACCCAATAATGCATAAAGCCTTGCAGTGTTAAACAAAATGTAGCGTATCTTAATTTATTTATTTAATGCAAAAAATACACAATTTAATCATAGAGCACACTTATCATTTTTTTATGTCCCGACTTGTTAGAAAATTCCATGTTAAGTCGGGACTCTTCTATATATAATTCAAAAACACTTATTATTATATTAAACAAAATACAAAATAATCAAAACAATATTAAACAAAACACAAACGGCGGCCTCCGTGGTGTAGTGGTCAAGACGCTTGACTCACGCACGGAAGGTTCCGGGTTCGATTCCCGGTGAGAACACAAAAATTAAAAATGTGATTTTTCTCAAGCCTGGTTGTTCTGTAATGTAATTCACCACTGTAATTGGGGATCCTCGCCTGTTGTGGTGAAAAAAAAAATGAAACGAAATACACAAAATAATAATAGAAAAATATAAATAGTAAAAATGGATACATGTCAGAAAATGGAATGCAGAAAAGTTATATTATAATACATGGCAATATGTAATTAATGATTTTTAGTAATTTTATAATTCAATTCGGTAATTACTTGATAGTAAAAATAAATACAAAATATATAATACAATAAAGTAAAAATAGTAACACATCTACATCTACCTTATGTAAAAGCTTTGTTTAGTAACAAAGCTTTTACATAAGGTACGCACGTAAACATTATTCTCTACCTTCCGTTGCAAATACAAGAATTACTAGATACTCCACCCCGATGCTGCAAAAAAATTAAAAAATAAATACAACCTTCGGTCAAAGAGGATTGGTCTACTACTCGGTTAAAGTGTACAATCTACTTCCATTATCGCAATATAAAATTGCTATTTAGAAATAGATAGTGGAGGTGGGTTGCGCACGGATCGGTGAGTGGATCAAGCCAAATAGGTAAAATGTGTGTACTGTTTATAAAATTTGTTCTATTAGTCTATATAAAATGTTTTTCATGATTATTTTAGTTTTTTTATTGTTTATTATGTTAATAATAATTAAGGTAATTAGATTAATTACGTTTTTTTTATTGTTATTATTATGTTAACTTTGTTGAATAGCTAATCTTAGGCGTGTTTCACATTTTGTAAAATGTTTCCCTCGGCACGGGACACCCCAATGAGGGAACATTATTCAGTATTAAAAAAGAATACAAACAATGTAAAAGTATAAATAAATAAATATATGGTAGAATATGTAATTTAATAAACATAATAATTATCAGTTAAAAGAAGGCAAGGTGATCAGTCTTACGCTTCAGGTGCAGCGCCCAGAGACAATGAAATATTTAAGTGACAAATAAAAAATGAGTTTCTGAAAAAGTTTTTTTTTTCAAATTTATAATTTTTTTAAATGTTCAGTTTTGAGTCTAATACTTGTCTACAAACATTTTGACATACGCAAAATAATATTATGAGGATTTTTTCCTTACATTATCCTTCCCTTATTCCGCAGCAAAAAACGTAAAAAAGCTTTAAGTTTCGTAAATTGGATTTGTTAACGACCATCTCGGTGAAAATGTTCATTAATTTTTAGAAAGGCGAACAAACTCTTATTATTTGGCGAATCTTCCGCAAATTACGCTAATTTCAGCCATTACGGAACGCATTATGCCTCGAATCTGTTTTTTTTTATTTATATAAATAACGATATTTTCTTTCATTTTTTATTGTTAAAAAAATCATTCCAACATCCATTGGGCTCTGAATGTGTATAGTAAAGCCAGCGTATCTTTACCAAACTGTGTCACTCGAGGGTAAGGTAATCAGTCAAAGCACAGAACACCGGGGCTTGAGAAAAATCGCATTTTGTTTACTCAACGAGCCTAGAGCCTATGGAACGCCGTAAAAGCTTCAACAATATGCTTCTCCAAGGCACCGTAGGGTGCATCCACTCACTCCTGTTCAAGCGGTAGATGCAAACGCTGAGAAATGTAATTTACATAAAAGTTATTTTCTTTAATTTCCTCTTAATTAAATTATTTTTATTCATTTTCGTTCTGTTTGAATATGTTAGATATTTCAACATTTGCTATGGATGCGAGGCACTGACTCTGACAGTAAGGTCCCGCTGGATGCTGGACATATTTGAAAGGAGAGTTCTTCGCCGAATCTGTGGTCCCGTGAAAGATCGAGAAGAGTGGCGCATTAGGCAAACTGCCGAATTGTACAGCATATATGAAGCTCCTAGTATCTCGATTATGATGAGAAGATAAAGACGTCATCCTTAACCTTGAGGGTATAGTTAAAGATGAATCCTCTCTAGCGATTACGAAGATACACTACCGACCCCCCACCATCAAGTTTTGGATAGGTACATCGATATGAAACAAGGGGAAGCGCACGTCACGGTACACATATCTGCGCTCAGTATGACGTCATAGTAGAAGATAAAAGTCTCTCGATCGACTACTCAGGTACACTACCAATCTCCCCACCATCAAGTTTTGATGTAAGTACATCGGTTTATACCAACGGGTCTAGAACCCCTCGATACGTTAATCAACACATTAAAAGTGACAAAAATTTCTTTCCACCGAGCAATTTTTCCTTTGATTACGATTAACTTAAATATTTTTATCGATTTAAAAAAAGGTTGGCACTTTTTTAAAAGCCTATTCAAAATATAAGAGAGAAAAGAGTCAATTTTGAAGTCGAATTAAATTCTGACATTACTGTCAGTTTCTAAAACGAGTGGCTCGATGCAAAAATAATGTCGTTAGATTCTGGCCTATTAATATTTAAGAGTATCTAGGCGTAAGAAAGTTGCCACTATAAAAAAAAAATAGTTTTATTGTTTTTCCCGTTTGTTTTATTATCATTCGGAGTGTACGTATCGAGACGTTAAAGGACTCGGCTTTGTAGTCGCTCGGTAGATAAATACAGACGAACTTTAAGCACAACGTCTTGGCAAGTGTCAAAAATCTTTTAAAAATCATGTTCTGCTTGAACAGCATTTTTTGGTTGAATTGGGATTCATTGGAGTTAATAATCGCTTTGAAGTGGGCACTTTCTATCACAGAAGCCTATTTAAAATATAAATGAAAACAGTTTTAAATGTAAATGACGTAAGGAACGCGGACTAAATTGTTGCGGTCCTCCATTGGGTTTCGATCATATAATGTCAATATGGCAAGTCAGTAGAACATACCGAGGTATATACAGATAGATCAGATGTTCAGTATACTGTCTCGATAAATACAGATGAATATAGGGTTTTTTTTTTTTTTTTAATTATTAATAAAACATATAAATAAGAAAAAACATTTTTTTGACAATAATACATCCGAAATAAAAAGAAAACATTATTGGATAAGAATCATAAAACACTATCTTATGTAAACTACATTAATAAATATCAAGAACAAAAAGATTTGAGAATTTTTTTTTGATTGCGACACTTCTGGATTTTTTATTGAGTTTTTCGTGTCTTAGATCATCAGGCAGTTTATTAAATTCGGAATGGCCAATATTTTCCATTCATAATTTAGGCTCAGGTTGAGATGGGCTGGACACGTATAAAGAATGGCTGATGCGCGAGTAACTAAGAGAGTCATGACTAGACACCCAGGGGGTAAAAGAGGGTTGAAAAACAAAGACTAAGTTGGAAGGATGATGCAAAAAAAGATGCAGCATAGCTTCTATCAGTTGCAAATTGAAAAAATGGCTGCTGGGACAGGCGGAGTTAGAGGCAAAAGTTAAAGGAGGCCAAGACTCGATTTGGACTGTAACGCCATTGGAAAAGAAGAAGGAGATATTTCTACATTGTTCTATGAAAATGAAATATGTTTTTTTTTTGTTTTATTTAGTAGAATTGGCTCAACACCTTTAGCTATTTTACTGGAATAAAAAATAATATTATGGTGTTCTCACTGGGAGTGGGAACTCGAAACCTTCCTAGCGTGAGTCAAGTATCTTAGCCATTACAGCTTGCCCACTACATACCGTTTACCGTATATGAGGACATAAGTCTCCTTGGCGGTGCCCACATTCCTACACGAAAATTTTGCTCGTTGCCGAATGAGAAAAACTGCCCGAAGGAGCTTTCTGTAATATGGTAGCCTTTAACATCTTTGTGCTTAAAGAAATGAATAGTTAAATGAGATAAGAGGGAAATGAATTCTTCACTGACATGAATTAAATTGATTGGACATGATCAATTCTCCGAAATGATTACAAAACTTTTTAAAAGCCGTGAAATTATTTTTGGAAGCCACCGGATATGTATATTCAACATGATCTATAACAGGGTTACGGATAGTAGCTAGAAGCTCCATTCGGTAATCATAAGGAAGGGGAAAAGAACAAGACCACAGGATGTGTTTAGAAGACTGATTAGGATATCCA